>NC_067398.1:533019159-533069159 GCF_016432865.1 Antechinus flavipes
TTTTGAGTTTAGGGATTAATGCATTTATTGACAAATTACTTTTATTCTGCCTGGCTGCTTCTGTCTGGCTTGTCCATTGTGTATATTTTTTTTAATATCAGAAAGTCACCAGTAGCTAAACTAAGGATTGCTAAATGGTGGACAAATGTCATATGGAGGCAGAATATAAGTGGCAATCTTTGTGAAAAACCTCTAGAAAGGACCTCTCCTGACCAATGAATACTGAAAGGATAGTCTAAGTCAGATGTCATATAGTATCTGTACTCAAT
The DNA here is from genome assembly GCF_016432865.1 of Antechinus flavipes. Lineage (NCBI taxonomy): Eukaryota > Metazoa > Chordata > Mammalia > Dasyuromorphia > Dasyuridae > Antechinus > Antechinus flavipes. Next base: position 533,019,429 of record NC_067398.1, read on the forward strand.
GAATAGAGTGTCATGACCTAGTCATTGGGCAGTCACTTTGGTTCTCATTTTGGAAAAAAAAAATTGTGTTTTCTTCTATACTAATATGGAAATTATTCACTTTAAACAGACCTTGACATAATCATTCTGTAATTTCCATTACTCTTAAAGACCTAGAAGAAGTCATAGGTGAGAGTGGGTATAAATTAAAAAACATGTTTTATTTTGTTTATTCTTCATTTTCTCTTTTATATGTGTATATGTGAATGTATGTGTATATAAAATACAGTAAATCATATTAAACCACTAGAATTTTAAATTATAATTATGTTTCTTGGAAATAGATAACTATTATATATTATTGAATACTACTATACCATGTTTGTTTTTCCTAAAACATTGAATATTCTCATATTTTGTCATCTCTGCCAATTTTTCAAGTAAAAGCTTGGTTTGTTTGATTTTCATTTCACTTGATATTAATGATTTATCATATCATTTAGTTCTTAATTGTTTGAAATTTTGCTTTTTGAAAATTATTTGTTTAATCTTTTGACTATTTTGATAAGCAATAAGCATTGGTAAATTTGCTATGTTTGTCAAGCACTAAGCTAAGCAAAGAAAGGTAAAAACCACAGGCTCTACATTCAAGAGTTCAAATCTGAGCTGAGACATTTACTAGCTGTATGACTCTAGTAAAGTCACTTAACACTGGTTTGCCTCATCTGTAAACTGAATTAGAGCTTAGCCACTCTGGTGGCTCTGCCAAGAAAATTATAGTTGGATCCACAAAGGGTAGAACATAACAGAAATAAATGGACAAATAGTAAAATAAAGCCACTGGCATCTAAAGACCCAGGAAAGACTCCTCCAGAAGATGAAATTTGAACTGATTCTCAAAGGAAATGAGTGAAGTTAGGCATTAGAAGTGAGGATGGGCATTAATCCTATTTTAGGGGACAACCAATAAAAAACTTTGGAGTTGAGAGATAGTGTATCATGTTTAAAGAGCAACAAGGAGACCAGTGTAGTTTCATTGTGGGATGTGAAAAGGTAACAACATGTAAGAAGACTGGAAACCTATGAAGCATCAGGTCATGAAAGGGAAAATAGTTTTTTTTTTTTTTTAATTTGATCCTAAGAGTAACATAGAATCAATAGAGTTTAATAAATAGTATTGAAAAATAGCTAGACAGATGCTTTAGGAAAATCTTTTTTTTGTAGCTGAGCAGAGACAAAATAGAGTTAGAGGCTTCGCAGTGATTTAGGTATGAAGTAATGAAAGTTTGTGTCTGGGTTAGCAGTTAAGGTTGTGAGCCTGGGTTATTGGAGAATGCCATTATCCTGGACAATAATAAGAAAAATGTGGCTCTTATGGGCAGACATTATAAGGTTTTTTGTTTGTTTGTTGGCAATGTTGACTTTAAGGTACCTTTGGGATATATAGTCTAAAAAGTCCAACAGAATGTTGATGAACAGGAGAGTGAGGAGGGATGAATATTTAGATCTGAAAATTATTTGCATATGATAATTGAAACCATGGAAGCTGATGATAGTATAAAGAGAAAAGGGAATCAAGGATAGGACAGAGCCTTGGAGAAAATTAATGATTAGTGGGAATGGCTTGAATGAACATCCAGAAAAAAAAAATACTGAGGAAAAAATGGTCAAATAAGGAGGAGAATGATCAATAAAGAACTATGTTATAAAAACTTAAAGAAAAGAATGTGAATTTTTGTAGAAGCAGAAGATGGTAATCAACAATATCAAGAGGCTGAAAAAAAAAGAAAAAAGGACTGATTTGAGGAAAAGGACATTAGATTTGGAAATTAAGAGAGAATTAGAAATTTTGGAGAAAATATATTTAGTTGAACAGTAAGGTTAGAGGGCTTGTAAAGAGTATAGAGGAAGTGGAAGCAAAATTATATATGTATATTAAAGGGAAAGAGAAAAACATAATAAGTAGCATGTTTGATAGGCCCTTTGATCTTATATAATTCTGTTAGTTTTCTATGTAACTTAAATACCAGACTATTATCAGAGATATTAGATATATTAATTCTTTGTAGACTACTACTGACAATAAGTTAACATTTATATAACACCTACTATCTGTGAATGTGTTAAGTGCTTTACAATACCTCATTTGTTCTCTCCCATTAGAGTGGAAGCTCCTTGAGGCCAGGAACTCTCTCTTAACTTTGTTTTGTATCTCCAGTGCTTAGTATTGTATCTGGCACATAGTAGGTACTTACTAAATGTATATTGCTTGATTAACACAATAAACCTGGAAGATAAACGATGTTATTATTCTCATTTTCCAATTGGAAAAAAACTGAGGAAAACAGGTAAAGTGACTTGTCTTTAGACTCCACAGCTGATAAGTTTCTGAGGTTGAATTTGAACTTGAATTTGAAATCTTCCTGATGTCAGGCTCAGCATTCTACATTCTGTATCAAACTAATTTGAGAGCAACTAGCAACAGCTCCTTTGAGATAATTCTCCAAATCCCAAGAAGGCAACTAATTTCATTTCTCTTCAGGCATTTTGGGGAAAACTTAAGAGGCAGGTGTTTTTAGTAGTCTTGATCTTGGATATCACTCTGATATAATATACTTCCCAAACAGGGGATGCAATTTTCCCTTACATAGATAAGGACTATAGAAAAGTGGACTTGGGCCTAAAAAGAATGTATGACCACAATTTCAATACACTGCTTCTAGTTACTGAAAATATTCCCCCCTCCCCCTACTGTATGGACTATTCATGACATTCCTCCTAGATAGAGCTGTTAGGCTCTGAGAGTCAGTGTCCTTGTCAGGTCCTTGGCATGTCAGATTTGTCTCAGTTCCAGTGTGGATGCTGATATCAAGAATTGCTGTTCCAGGGATTGATTACCATCTTCTGCTTCCTAAAAAAGCTCACCTTCTTTTCTGTAGGTTTTTATAACATAGATCATTATTGGTCTTCCTCCCTATTTGACCATTTTCCCCTCAGTCTCGTTTTCTGGATGCTCATCCAAGCTATTCCCACTAATCACTGATTTTTCCCAAGGCTCTGCCCTGGCCTTGATTCCCTTTTCTCTTAACTGCCACCCAGTTTTGTTGTCCTGATGAATATTATTACCAAAATCAATGGAAATTCTAGAAATTTTGAACTTTTGAATTTTATGAGGCTATCTGTTACCTGGTCAGTGGCAGAGGACAAGGAGAAAGACTCAATTATCTTACTCATGTAGGGAACTTCCCACTCAGAAGTTCTTCACCATTGATTTGACAAATGCCAAACTGTTCTCCTTCTGAAATATGAAAATCTGAAGTAACTTACTGGGTTAAACATAGGTTCAAATGCATATTTCATACAACTAATTGCAAGATGTTTACTGTGTACTTTTATCAAACTTTATCCCCTGATTAAAGTACTTAACTCCTCTCAAACTATTCAAGGAATAGCCTTCACTCTCCCTTGACTTCAAATAGCTTTACTTGCAATGGAAAAAGCAATCTGCTTTTCACTAGAGCAAATTTATTGACCCAAATTTATTACATCCTTCCTCTTACCCCTTATTCCAAGAATTTTAATCAAATAAATACTATCATTGCCCCTAAAAGGGCTCTTTAAAGAAATAAAAAATGACAAGTACATGGAGGAATATTAAATGCTCATAAGTATACTGTGTCAGCATAATAAAATGACAATACTACTGAAGTTATTTTTATTTTTAATATTATGCCAATCAAATTACCAGAGATCTTTTTATAGAACTTGATAAAATAATAACATAATTCATTTTAAAAAAACACAAAAGATCTAGAATGTCAAGGGAAATAAAAAGAAGTTTGAAGGAAAAATGGCACTTTTAGCCATCAGAGAAACATCTGGTGTTGATTAAAGAATAGAGAAGCACAGATTAGATAAAGAAAAATAATAAACAATCAAACTCAATGATTCAGTGTTTGATAAAATTGAAAAAAAATTACATAGAAAAAACTTTGTTTAATAAAAATCATTTGGAAATCTGGAAAGCAATCTGGTAGAAACTAGCTTTAGACCAACACATTATACTACATCACATAAAATAGAGTGGATATGTGATCATACGACTAAAAATCATAATATAAAAATATATAAAAAATAAGAAAAGCAGGTTGTAGGTCTCTCACAGTCATGAAAAGGTGTTTGCTTAATCAAACAAGGGATAGATCAATGGCAAAGAAAAAAATAAAACGGAAAAGCTTCTTCACAGACAAAATGAATGTATCTAGGATAAGAAAGAAAGCTATTGAAAGGGGAAAAATTTTTTGTATCAAATTTGTATCAAATTTCTCTAACAAGTGTTTTGTATTCAAGATATGCAATCTCTCTCTTTAATGCTTTCTCTCTCTCTCTCTCTTTCTCTCTCTCTCTATCTATCTCTATCTTTCTCTCTCCCTCTCTCCCATATTGCTGAGAATATATATGTATACATATGTGTGTTTTTAAGATATGGATATTATATGGCATCTGTACATTAAGTATGTATGTAAGTATGTACACACACACAACCCTACCCATCCAAATTAGGTAAATAGACAAAGGATATGAACATATGAATAGGCATGTCTCAAAAGAAGTATTCACAAAGTATTCCCAAACAAATAGAAGAATGTTCTAAATTACCAATAAAAAGAGAAGTTCCATTCAAAAACCTTGAAGTTTTAACCTCATACCACACAAATTATCAAATTTGCTGGAAAATAATATTGGTCAATATCAGGAGGAAATGTTAGGCATGCTAATATGTTGTGGTGGAGATATCAAATATTATAACCATTTTAAACAATTTGCAATTATACTAATAAACATGACTAAACTATATCCCCTTTGAATCAGAAACTGTATTCCTGGATTTGTATTGCAAAGAAACTATTCATAATACAAAAGTCTTCTTATACAGCAAATTGCAGCACTTTTGTGATAACAAAGAATTGGAAACAAAAGAGATGTCCATCAATTGAAGAACAGTTAAGCAAATTGTGGTTCATGAATATAATGGAATATTATTGTTCTCTAAGAAATGACGTGATGAATCCAAAGAAGCATGGAAGGTCTACATGATATGATGAAGAGCAGAGTAAGCAGAGCTAAGGAAATAATAGACAAAATAACAATAACATAAATGAAAATGATGACATATAAAAAATTAAAAATAAATGTGAAAAATTATAAACATCAAGTATAAGTTGAATAATTAGATATGAAAAAATTCCCCTATCCATTACTTTCATGGAGGTGAGAGGTTCATAAGTATTTCACATTACAAATATTTTCATTTTTTTCATTGTGTTTTTCAATGTTATACAATTGTTTTCTTCTTTAAAAATATTATTTCTTGTATTGGATGAGTCTATGGAAGGGGAAGGAAAGAGCATGGGTATTAAGGATAACAATGATGGTATAAGAAACAGAAGATCAATAAAAACTAATTTTTAAAAGCACCTATTGATACTTTTTCAATGGATTCATTTATCATCCCTATTACTTCTCAGACCTATATACATTTTTCTGTTATGAATCTCTTACACGTGTTTTTCTACCACTATTAAAATGTAAGTACCTAGAGGACAGATATTGTTTCACTTTTGTATTTTTATCCTTAGAACCTAACACAGTACTTGTCACATAGTACACTAAATATCTAGCAAATGCTTTTTAATCAATTGTCCTTTTTTTTTCATTTATTTGTTCCTTATTAGTAAGATTGTTTCAAAGTTTATTGTCCATTAATGATAACTGGTAATCTTCTTTGTATGTGAAAGGTTGAATGATTTTAAGACTGAATTCCAAAAATAGTAACTTTGATGATCTTACTTAATAGTCCCTGAAGCGCTCTGTCCCTTCTCTAAATGTTTATACTTATTCAATGCTCTCCTGTTATTGTCTTAATACTTTAAAAAATCTGCTATTTCAACACTGTGGTCAGGACACTCTCTCCATAAATGCAGACATTACCAATCTCTGTTGTCTTAGTCTTCATAAGTTGGGGAGGTGAGAGGTGACTGAAAAATCCTGCACCATTCTGTTGATAATCATCAACAGCTTGTATGGCACACATCTAGATCATTTTATTCCATAGTTGAAGCCTTTCCAGTTTTCTAGAATCATCTATATCTATATCTATCTATCTATCTATCTATCTATATCTATATCTATATCTATCTAGAATCATCAGTCTATACTCCGGTGGCATATCTTTCTAGAACCCAGTCACATCAATATGAATTATTGGTTTTTTATCTTTAAGAGAATTATTATCTTAAACTTGTGCTTAAGTGTGATGTTGTTACATGTCTGCATTTGATCTACCCAACTTAATTGTAAACTCCTTGAGGACCAGGACAGTGTTTAATACTTTTGTTGTTTCCCAGAGCATCTTTCTCATATTAAATGCTAAATAAATACTTACAGACTGGATTTATTTATATGAGATCCAGTGAAATCCATGTTTTGTAAATTTTAGACATCTCCAAGGGTGAATGTTCTTGTCTTGCTCTTCACCCACATAGATTTCAAATTGTCAAATATAATTTAAAACAAAGAGGTTTCAAAACAATAAGACTTTGCCATTCCAAATGTTTTTGTCATGGGCATCTCTTATACTCCCTTGTGCAATGGACAGCTCTAAGACCTCCCTGTATACAGAAATGTGATTTCTTCCAATACTTCAACATCCATCTCTCAATACTGTCACCTATTAGCAAGACAGGATGTACCTATAAGCTGGATAGAACCTGGGATAATATCTAGTGTGTTTGTACTTGCATATGTGTGTGAGATCTATGTAAATTACATGCATATTCACATGAGTTATCTAGATGTGGCTCAAGGGAAGGAATAAATAAATATCTCTTAAATTCCATCCAGCCTTCTGCAAGGGAGGTTTTAATTTTCTCATGAAGAGGAGCATGAAAAAGGGAAGCTAGGCTATCTCTTTTCAAAGAGGGGGAACTAAGGTATAATTCTCCACTCTGTTCTTCCTCTCCCCACTCCTAACACAAACAAATTACTCATCTAGGGGAAAGAAAAGTGATGTTTCACTTCAAACTGCTCTTCTAATCACTATCTTTTAAAGAGGAAGAAGTATCCCAATCTTATATCCCATAAGATATGTTACATTTGTTAAATGCTACAGGATTTAACTCCCATCTATCAAATATTAGTTGTAACAATACCATGGCAAATATCTAATAGTGATTATATCAATTTATTAAACTAAATATAAAATAGAAATCAGAAAACTTATACAGAGACAGCAAGGTAGCTCAGAGGAAAGACTACTGGATCTGGAGTTAGGATAATCTATGTCCAAAATCTGTACTCAGATACTTAGTCATTGTAACCTTGGACAACTCCTCCTTGCCTCATTTTCTCAACTGTAAAATGTAATCTGTAAAAATTGTAAACTGTAAAATTAAAAATAGTATGTACCTCCCACTTTTGTGAAGATCAAATGAGAATATTGCTAAAGCATTTAGCACAGTGCTTTCACATAAAAAGCACTTAAATACTTACTCTTGACCCACTTCCTATTAGCCACTTTACAAAGTGAATGAGTTCTTCTACTAAGATTGAGTACTTCAACTCAACTGAAAGTCTCCAAAATCTCTAAGGAGCCAAGATAAAAATTAAAATATGGTAAATTTTTAGTTCCTCTAAATGTTGGCTTTTCTAAGTCTGTATAGTTTGTGCCCTCCCTTGGATTAAGATTTAAGAGGAAAAAATATTTTTCTTTTCCAGCCTTTCACCAAGTCTGCTCCTCATGGACTATGGCTAACCATTCTCTCCACCAATGAGAATTTTCTGTAAATGTTCCTAACTTGCTAGATCCTAGTTCAGCATATATTTTAGAAGGGAATTTGAATTCTCCATTGTATATTCATGTCTGTATTAGCTCCTGGCCATGTTCTTTTTTTTTTTCTAAATTTGCAAGATGCAAGAAAACACAGGTATCCAGAAAGTAATATGATACTAATATACAAAGTGAAGCAGCATACTAATTCCATTTAGACACCAGAAAAAAATCTGACTTCAAAAATAATTTTTGAAAAACTTTAAAAACATCTTGTGGAGTTTAATTATGATGCTTTTTGTATGACATAGAGGCCACTTTTAATTCTCTAAGATTAATTTTACAGCTAAACCACATACTCTGGTTACTAATACCAACTTCAGAAGACTTTGCATAGAGCCCAGTTTTGGACTGAGTATATATTATCAGAGGACCAGCCCAGCTAAGATTAGATATATTCCTAAACAGAAATTTTCTCAGGTGATATTTTAATTTCATTTATTTTCTTTTTTGCATAGGGCACATAATAAGAAAGGTTATAGTCCTAGATAGTACAATGTATAATGTTCTGGGTTTTGAGTCCAAAAGACCTAAGTTCAAATTTTGCCTCAGATCCTCACTATAATCTCTCTATACTAGGCCCTCATATATCCTCATATCCTGAAAGTAATAATAGGAATTATCTTAAGTATTGTTATGAGGATTAAGTAGCATATATAAACTTATGAAAATCATAAAATATTACATATATGTCAATTGTTAGTGTTACTATTTTCACTAAATCCATTATCTAAACTAGTGGACAGCATGTTGACAAAAGTAAAGTTTGGGGGATTTTTCTGTTTTGTTTTGTTTTGTTTTTTTAATATATAAAATGTTTCCACACTACTATGAGCTAACAACCATCAATCAAAACTTTGGAGAACTCAGTTCCATGAACTGAAATATCATACTAATTTCAGCATATCATTTAACTGTCTAAGGAAACAGCAATATACTTTTGAATTGGTATAATCATGGTAAAACATAATTTAAAAATAGTTTTCATACCAAATGAAAAAAAAGACTACAGAAATTCATTTTCATTTGCAATTCTCTCGACAATTTTTTTTAAACAAGAAAGCTCTTCAGACAGATGAATGAAGAAAGGGAAATGAAGAATTTTCTTAGTATCTAAAGTAAAATTGGTAAATGGTATCAATATTTTCATTTGAGAAAGGCACTACCACTCTAAAATTATTGTTGTAATTCACTTAAAAATAGAGATTTTCGTGTAATTTTGAATGTATTATTACTCATGCCTAGCAGCTTTTCTTCCTTAAAATTCAATGGTATGGTAGAAAATGGCAAAGATTTTTCTGCTCCATGGCTTTCCATGACATTTTAGTATCACAACCCATTCTTTCACTAGAAGAACAGGGTCTTGCCTTCATTTATCTGTTGGGAAGTAATTTCTTTCCTCCTCACTATAGTTGGACAATTAACTTTTGGCCAGAAGGCTTGATACTCCATTGGGAGACAGGAAAACAATTCATATAGTAACCAAAATACTTATGACTAGCTCCTAAAATATTTTCCCAAATTAGATTTCCCTTCATACAGTCTGCTTTGTACAGTAAATATTTAAAGAGGCTGCTCTTTGAAGTAAAACAGGTCAGTCTAATTTCAGATAATTGTGGTCAGTGCCCAGGCATTTCTATCAGTATAATGCTGCAGTGCAATGAAGTACAACATGACACAGATGACTCTTTGTGATTCTGAATCCAGGATTTAGTTAGTGAAAGAGATCAACATTACACACACACACACACACACACACACACACACACAATGTCTTCAATATGCTCATTATGAACATAGGTTATGTACTTTTTAATATGGAAATAGCTGGCCAAAGTTGCCATCTTTTTTTAATAGGAATCTATACATTTCCTTTTCCCAAAGAATGGCTTAGTCACATACTACTAGAAAAGGAAACAAGTGATATGCATGTTTTCCTTAACTGAAAGCTATAAGTTCCTTATAAGTGTGTTATCTAACTTCATACAGGCTCTAGGTTCCAAAGAACCCATAGAAAAAAACCTATAGATTAATGTTGCACTGAAGAAAAATATTAAATTTGTGTCTCCTATAACATAGTTATTCTTCAGGTCTGAAGTCCCAGAATTACACCAGTCTCAGTCAACTAACTTAATTGAGATCTGTGCTTATTGTAGATAAAAGAATAAGAATCACATAACTTTCACTTTTTCAGGAACAGATCTCAACAGTTATCCAATCTAAATTATACCTCCAAAAGAAACCTTACCCAACACAGGTTGAGATCAAGTTGTGAAGGATGTTAAATGCCAAATAGAGGGGTTTATATTTTAGCCTAAGATAAATAGGGAGCCATTACAGTTGACTGAGTAGGAATTTGACATGATTAGATCTGAGCTTTAAGAAAATCACTTAAACAACTATGTGGAGGTTGGCTTAGAATGGAGAGAGACTTGAGGCAAAGAGATTAAGTATTGTTTTACTACTATAATAATCCTGGCAAGAGTTGATGAAAGCTTGTATGAGGATAACAGTTATGGGATGGGTGAGAAGGCAGAAACAACAAAATTTTATAATACATTGCATATATGGGATGAGAGAAAACCTGAACAGTGATCCTGTACATGGAGGTCAGATAAAACATTAAACCACTGAAATAGAGAGGAACGATAGCTTGACTACTTAGCTATGTGACCATTAAACATTAGAACTACAAGAGCAAAGCATAAGACTAAAGGCTGAAAATTTTGATTCCTAGTGCCAGTCCAGTTTATTTGCTCACTATGCAATTCAGAGGTTGGTTTCATCAGTAAAAGCAAAACATGTCACTAATGACCTAGCATAAAGGTTTATAGGGAATAATTGATATAAATGACAGGCATTTTGCATTTGCATGTGATAAATATTGCAAAATAATTCCAGAAGGGTAAAGATTGGCCCAAGTTACTGCCTATTAAAAAAAAAAAAAAAAAAAAAGACTAAAGGTCAAGCCGGGAAATCATAAATTCATGTCCTGGGAAGCATTTGGAAAGATTAAGATACTTATTTATCACTGTTGACTTTCTAGTGAAACTTCTTTCCCAAGTTACACAATTTTACAATTAAGTCAGCCAAGTAATCTCAACCAAGAGCTTCCCCACCAATCATATTTATACTCACCTGACTGGAACCAGTGTCAGCTTTGAGTCACTGGCAGAAAGAGGTCAAGAATGTAGCCCCTATAACCATTGGCATTAAAACTTGAAGCTCATATGCCCAGAACCAGACTATGACTCCCTTACCACCCAGAGCGTCATGAAGTTGAATAGATAGAATTACTAATCTTCCCCCTCCTTTCTTCCTTGAAAACTGCCCTTGATATTCATGTTGTCCTGATTTATTTCACTGACATAAAAAATGTTGGGCTTAGGAGAACCACACCTAATGAAATTTGCTTTGGCAACTGAGCCTTCAAGGACGGAGGCCATGGACTCTCTTGGGGGAAGTTGCCCTAGTGGCCAAGAACATTTCAGGGTAGTAGAACAGTCACATCCTCTTCAGGACTAAACCAGTTACCAAGTGGCCGGTGTATTCTATACATTTCTATGCTTAAAGTTTTTAGGTTTTGTTTTTGTTCTTAATTTTTACTTCTTTACACATGTTGCATATGATTTTATAAACACATATTTGTGTGTGTGTGTGTATATGTGTGTGTGTGTATACATATATATATAATATATATTTGTATAATATTATTATTATTTTTAAAAATAACAAAACAAATTTATATATAGTAGCTGACATTTTCAAAGAGGCTTTATTTATAGTAGCTCATGAGTCTCACAACAAATAAGCCAATAAAATTGTAATAGAGGCAATAGTATTTCCAATTTATAAATTAGTACATTGTGGCTCAGAAGATTGAAAGATTATATATGATCCTATAATAAGTGAAAATAAGAAGCAGAATTCAGTAAGTTTTTAGCTGAGTCTTTCTAGGATATTAAACAAAGGACCAGAGGATAATAATTGAGTTTGATATTCACTCTTTTCTTCTCTTTTGAAAGAGACAGGTATAAAGAACAGGTCATCCATGATAACACATGATCTGAGGGATATATCCATTGTCTCTTCCCCTTACACTCATGGCAAAGGTCAGTATGGGTGAAGACACCAGGTCTGTACTGTATTATCATACCCAGCTCATAAGTAATTCTTACACAGAAAAATGTCTTTACAGAAAAGTCCATTTTATCATGCAGACATTTCACTATTTCAGTCACAAAGGACATCACTGTGTAAACCTAAAATATAAGAAAGGATATGCCAAACAGAATCAAATCCTCTTGATAACAGTGGATTATCAATATCTATGTGTCAAATATTGGCATGCCATGCATTTATGGCTGGCAATAAATATTTGGAATATTTATAATATTCCCATAGAGGTTTGGACCTCATAATATTGTGTAATTTCTGTGCCCAAATGTCTCTGAATTGGTTCACAGGCACTAAAAGCAATGAGAAGATAGAGAGTCCAGTGACACATCTTCTCCTTCTCCTGAGTCATAATGGATGAAAGAATAACTATTTCCATCTCCATGTCAAATAAATTCATAGGTTTGGAGGAAGAAAGGGAATCTAAGGTCATTTAGTCTAATCACATTATTTTATAGATGAGGAAACCAAGGCACAGAGAAATCAAAGTCATATAGGCAGTAAATGTCCAAGGAAAGAAGTTCCCTGATTTCAAAACCAACATTCTTTTCTACTGAATCATCCTTTTTCTGCACTCTGGCTAGACTAGGCTGAGCCTACAATTGGATGATCTACTTCCAGTTAGCAACTTCTCTTTCTCTTTTGAAAATATAGAACAAGTTTTACTCAAGACCCCCAAGCTTCTCTGTGAATGTTTACACACAACAACATGGAATTTTAGGGAAAATAACAAATTTGGGCATATTTCTTGTTTCCTCTCCTTTTCGTTCTCTCTCTTCTTCCTTTATTACATCATTAAACAATTCTGTGCAACCATAGCCCTTTCTCCAAATATCTTCAGAGAAACTTGGTCACTCATTCCTAAGATAGTAGTATCAAAAGACTTGGTGTCCTTGTTTAAGTTCACCTATCTGAAGATTTGACTACCAAGTAGAAAAAAAGCCAGCTCTAGGTAAATTTCTCTAGCTTGAGGTTAAAATGTTCAGTGAGCTGAGAACCCCTTCAGAAACATACTGTTATTATTATTGGCCTTATTCTACGGTGAGGCAGGATGAATAAAATACTCCCTGGGACTAAACTGGTCACCCATGTGAGGTAAATGAACATTTCCAGAGCACTAGGGTATCATTGAGTGCAGTGGAAGAGAGAAGAGACTAATGGCTGCCTGGTACCTTGGGAGAGTTAATGTATCTCACACTAGAGAGAGGCTGACTCCCTGGGACAGCTCCCCACCTTGCCTGGCTCACTCTTTGATCAGGCACACTCCTGTTCTTATTAGGATTTGCTTCCATAGATGCTATGAAGATATCACTTTGCATTACTTCTGGGACCATAGATTTTATGGGTGGTTTCAATTCAGTCCATAACCCAATAAAATATGTTTTAAATAAATAGTTCTAAAAGGAACGAAAAACAGTACCTCTTCTCCCCAAGGGTAATAAACAGCTTCATGTGAATTAAAGTCAGAAGGCACTCAACTGCATTACACCATTTCCTCAACCAATCTTTCACTGTCTGTTTTCTGTTTCTTATTCTATCTTGTACCAGGGAATCAGTCTGCATTGTCTTCATTTAAAAAAAAAAAAAAAAAGACTACACCATGGAATAAATAAATAAACGGGTGAACAAGCATGTGTCCTTATTGTGGTATTCAGTGAGTGAGAACAGAGGATCTTCTCACAAAAGATATGAATTATGATTGAACATAATAGAGAATTCAACATAAAATTTCAAATAGCACAAAAATAAGCAAGCAAATATTTGAGGGAGAAGAAATTAGCATATAATATGTTTATACATATGTATATATACACATAAACACATATATGTATAAATATATTGGAGAAAGAGAATGGACTTTTTTTGTTTGTTTATTTTGCATTAAATTTCTTAGCCTATAATTATATGTGGTATTTACATGATGGTAATTACAGGGCAGTAACAAGTTTCTTTAGGGAGGGCAAACACATTGAAATTAAGGATTTCCAATTTGTGATCATCCATTATTCTCAGGAGTAATACAATTTAATGGAAATATTTTCCTGGGAGTTAAAAGATATGTGTCCAAGTATTTTCACTAATTATCTCTAGTTGGTATGTATATTAAATTCACTATGTCCCAGGTACTATGTTGAGCACTTTACAATTATTATCTCATTTTATTCTCACAGCTCTGGAAGTTGGCACTGTTATTGTTGCCACTTTATGGATGAAGAAACTGAGGCAAAGATTAGTTAAGTGACTTGCTGAAGTTATACAGCTTGTAAATATCTAAGGTTGCACTAATGTCTAAAGTTGCACTTTAATTCAAATCTTTCTGACTCCAGTCCCTGACTCCTGTGCTCTATCCACTGCCCTAGTTATAAGTTCTGGCATACTACTGCATCTTACTGAGACTTTTTTTTTCTTTATTGGAAAAGTTATGATTGGGCATGATTTGTATCTCTGTTTCCTTTTGTTTCTAATGTTTGATCATAAGAAAAGCAAGACCTGAAAAACAATAGACTCCCAGTTATCCTTGGAGGAATATAAAGGAGTCTATTTGTCTGAAAAGAAATTAGTAGTTATTTCATAAGTGAAAGAAACATGAAAGAGGTGAATTGGTATCATAATACATTCTAAGTAACATAATTAAGGCTACCTTATCTGTGGAGTAGGATTTAAGCAATACTGGAAAATAGCCTTCCTCTACATAGAATCTTTTCCTTGCATTGGCTTCTATCAGAGTCTGAAATATGAGTTTTTAAAATATGAATTTCATGTGGAAATAGAAGAGATAATTCAGTATTTTGGTGGGTTCAAGATGTCATCATTCTGAGTATCCCCTCTGAAGATGAAGATGGCAATGTTTCCATACTTCTCTGGTACTTTTCCTAAAACTTTGAGAGAACTACTTACTACTCAGCTAGCCTTTTTTTTTTTTTTAAGTTCTCCATCTTTCTTGCTTCTCACTACATACTTGGCCTACTTCCTTTCTCAATCAGAAATGGTTTTCAGTTTTCATGTGCAACTTGCTGGTGCCAGACTTCAGTAAATTGTACATGGTTGTCTTATTGGTTATTTGTAACTCTAACACTTAGGTAGTAAAATAGAGTACTGAACTTGGAGTCAGGAAGATCTGCATTTAATCCTTTTTCAAACACTTATGAGTTGAATGATTGTGGTTAAGTAAAATAATGACTATCTACTTCAATTTTTTCATCTGAAAATGGAGATAATACTAGCACCTATATTAGAATTAAATGAGAAATGTGAGCTATTATTATCATCAATCTGGTGTTTCATGAAATGGCTGTATAAGTATGTGTGTCTGTCTACCTATCTACTTATCTATAGATATACATATACATATACATATATATATATACACAATTATATATATACATGTACACAAAAGTATGTATATATATATATATATATATATATACACATATATATGTGTACTTGCATGCAAACATAACAAAACATGCACATGTGCATACACTCACAAGGAAAATATTGGTATTTAACAGAGAGCTACTTGTGGAAGTAAGTTGTTTGGGATGATTGAAATCACTATTAATAATAAGTGTATAGAATTTGAAAATTAAACTTTAAGAACAAATAAATTGGAAAATGCAAATTCTGGTTTTATGCAGACATTGCCAATATGCAAAATAGCTTATCTATTCCCTTGCCATCAGTTAACAGCAAGATTTTTTGGACAATGGACATTTTTTTTTTTGCATTTTCGAAATGCAAAAGATAGCTTAGGTAGATGTTGTCAGGCCTTATGAGATACCTCATTGGAGAACTCTAGACATCAAGACAATGGGGGACAACTTAAGGAAATTTAAACTGACAGAAATATGAAAAATAGTGGGGTTGGAAGGAGGATAAAGAAGTATAAAACAGTAAAATTTAAAAGTTAAAATATCCAGGTTCAAATCCCAGCTCAACTACTAATTACCTAGGTGACTTCAAGCAAGTAGCTTACATCTCTCTTTAGATCTTCCTTTCTTCAGTGAAATGAAGGGATTGAAAAAAATAATATCTAAGATTCCTTCCAGCTCCAAATTCAAAATCTTAAATATCGAATCCTGTTCCACTTATTTCCTAATTTTGATGCAGGTTAGCATCAAAACGTACAAACTTTCAATACTCGTTTACATTTTTTTTAAACTTTACCAGTCAAAAATTATTACTAAAACTATGTACCACACTTAAAAAGGAAATGGCATTAGCTAAAACATGAATTTTAATGGAATTGATTAGAAATAGCATGAAGTAAGAGGAAACTATCCCCACTCAAATTCAGTAACTTAAAGTATGAGCCATTGTCTACAAGTGATTGAGATTTGGTATAGTAAACAATGAAAAAATTAGAAAGTTTTCTGTAATCATTTTGGAAATTTTAGATATTTTGGAAATCAAACAAGATCAGAGAGGAGAGTTTTTTAAAGAGATAGTTGTAGCTGTAAATGAGAAGAAATAACAGACTTTATATAAGTAATTTAGTAGTGATGTATTTTTGTTTTATCTTATTCTTAATTAAGCTCTATCCTCCTCCTAACTATCATCACATTATATCTCTGGTGTTCTAGGCCTTGTCTTCATTTTCTTTCTACCCTACCTTTGAACTCTGGCTCTGAAAGTCAAGTTTGGGGCTCATCTTATTTTCAGCTAACCCTGCATTCTGCTTCCCAATCATCTCAAAACCATTCCAGCAAACATATGCTCCATTCCACTTCTCCTTGCTCCCTCTTAGATGTTATTATTCTCTATTAGAATTTAAGCTTTTTGAAAGCAGGTACTTTCTTGGTTATTGTATTTGTGCCACCTGTGCTTGTCACATAATAAGTACTTAAATTCTTTTTCCCCAATCTCTCTCTGATTGAGAGGTAGTTATTGTTGTTAAAATGACTTTTATCCTATTTGCTCTGTATTATTATTTTTTAAAATATGGAGTTGTCTTCAATGTTCCTGTTGCTGTTGCATATTATTTTCCTTTCTTCTATACTTAGTTTCTATGTATTACATGGTAAATGGGTTTCAGAATTTCCATCTTCCTCTGTCATGTAGCAGTGCCATCAGAGCATACCCTTACTAGGAATTAGATTTTGATTGATTGATTTGCAATCTCATCACTAGTTGATTTTGCTCTACAGTAGTAAAGCATAGGCATTATTGGCATAGGATTGAACCATTCATTGAGGTAAGCTAGATTATTTGATCAATGAATGGAAGAATAAAAAAATTATTTGGAATGTTGATGGGGGGAAAGCATCCCCAAACAACAAATCTATCAATGGAAATATAGTTTTAGATCTAAATTTCTTAGCAGTGTTAGGTTGGATCAAAGCCTGAGAAAAAAACAACTTGGAAGTGACTCCAAAGAATAGAAAGAAATTTACAAGCTAAGAAAAACAAAACTTTAATTGACTTGAAACCTACTGAGGTGTCGAGTTCTCTAAAGTCCTCTTGGTCTGCATGCTGTGTGCTGCAGTCACCAAGGAGACTGTACCACAGGTGCATGTTAGTAGCCCATCACCTCAGTGTCTCTGGCAGAAGTCTATTGACCCCCTAACACTTTTTCAGTATCCAGGGAGGTAGGCATTTAAAGTTACTTAAGAATTTATATGGCTTAGTGTAACTAAAACATTAGAATGGAAAAATAGGAAAAAAAGGAGGAAAAAAAAAACTAGGTATAAACCAAGCTGGGGAGAGAAGGGGGAATGGATTTACTTAACATCTGGAAGAAAGTAAGTATTACTGTCACTATTGCTTAGAAATTTCCCCATATTATTTCTTTCAATACTCATTTTTGACTTCATTATCCCCATTCTACAAAAGTGGCAATAAAGGTTACTGTTTAATCTTCATTTATGAGTATTTGTTTCTATTAAGTATTCTGTCCTTCCAAGTTTCAGAGATTTAACAAGGAACACAGTATGACAAGCAGGATTAAATGGACTGTGTTTAAATTTCCTTTTCCAAAAAAGACATGGATTAAAAAATCATTTTTTATTCCAAGGAAGGGAAAAATAGATAAAGGGAACAACATAGAATCTAATTGCTAAATGGGCCTCCTTCTCACCTAACTTCTTGTTATCCTTTATGAAAACTTGTCATCAAAAGATGACCCTGAAGAAATAATGGATATTGCACTGCTTCCCTTTAAAAAGGAAAAAAAAAGCAAAAGGGATGGGGGGGAGGGGGAGGGGTAGAAAGAAAGCCACTAGTCTGTTATTAAGGGATCTTACTAGGATACTTAGGAGAATATTTTCCATGGAAGCCAACTGACCATCCATCTCCCTTTTTAACTAGTGTCAAGGCTGGTTTCCTTGATGATGATTTGATACCCAGCAATTGCTCCCCTTTGCCCACTGAAAATGAGTGATGACAAGAGAACAGCCGTCACATCGAACAAGCTGAAATATTGTAGTCTCAGAGCTTAGTCGAGTTAAGTCCTTAAAAAAATAGTAAAAAGGAAACACCATTTTAAAAGAATGGAGCTCTGGGAGAAGAAAAAATATGTGCTTTATGAGCTGCTAAAAAAAATCTACTGTAGGTTTTATCGAATTGATAGAGCATTTCTTCAGAATCAAAGCAATGGTACTCAGTAAGTGACAGTAAAAGGAACAAATTAACAAGGTCCGGGGTTGATTTTTAGCTGCATTTCTCTTGGGCTGGAGATATCAATACAAAACTAACCGTAGGTGTGCAAATATCCTAAGGTATCTGGAATGCTGAGTATCTTTTCTGGAGTGTACTAATTGTGATGTCAATAAAGGCTAATAGGAAAAACCTTAACCTTAATTCTCTGACCAATGACAGAGAAGCTGGGGTGCTCCAAAGGGTAATGAGGGTACATGAAATTGGTGGCCAAAAAGAAAGGTGTTGATAGAAAACAAATAAGAAAGCTCATAATATTTAAAGTTTGTAGAGGAAAAGGAAGCATTTGAGTCAGAGTATGAAATGGGAGGAGAGAGACAAGAAGCTCAAGCATTTGAGATAAATTAATTAAGCCTGGGAAACAGAGGATCGTAGATTTAAAGCTAGAAAGGATTTTGGAGGTTATTGGGTCCCAACAGTTTCTTCCTAAGGATAAAGAAATTGAAACCCAGAATGATTATTTGCTAAGCTCACAAGTGACACATACAGGATTCAGACTGAGAACTTTCTAACTACAAGTTTAGTACTCTCTCTACTGAATCACATTAAGTCTACACTCAGTCCAAACTTCTTAAGGATAATACATCTGTGACTTCTAATGGAAATGACCTATATTCTACAGCCTGGAAAGTGTTTGGTTATTCAGATTTAGCCAGTCTTCCACAAGGGTTTAGGATAATACTGACAGGTTCAGAAAATCAACACAATATATACACTTCAGTTTCTTCCCTCTCCTGCTTTTCCCAATTCTGTGAAAACTAGATATAGGAAGAGAAAGG
Organism: Antechinus flavipes; assembly: GCF_016432865.1. Lineage (NCBI taxonomy): Eukaryota > Metazoa > Chordata > Mammalia > Dasyuromorphia > Dasyuridae > Antechinus > Antechinus flavipes. The sequence goes on from NC_067398.1 coordinate 533,038,905, forward strand.
TCAAAGGGAAAAGGGAGGGGAAGGGGAGAAGAAAGAAAGGAAGGAAGGAAAGGAGAAAGGGAAAAGTGATGAGGAGGTAATGGGAGAAGAGGTAAAGGGAAGGAGAAAGAAACAAGGATTAGAGAAAAGGAGAATGGATGTTAGGGGAGAGGCAAGAAGAAAAAGAACTTGTAATTCTGACATCATCTAGATAAAAGTTGATTAATTCTATTTTCCAAATGATGGTGGTAATGATAACTGACATTTATAAGGCTCTTTACTTACAATATACATTTAGAAACTTACAGTCATTTTGTGAACTGTATGCTACCATTTTTTATTATTTCCATTTTGTAGTTGAGAAAACTGTAGCAAAGAGAGATTATATTCCTTGCTCAAAATCACTTATCTAATAAGTTTCAGAGTCAGAATTTGAACCCAACTGTCTCAACTGACTCCTAACCTTGTGTAATTTACAGACAATAGTAATACCAATGTACTGATCCCATCAAACACCAAAAGATTAGAGTGTCCTGAAGAGATCATAATTACTCAAAGAATTTAATCTAACAATTCACATTGGAAAAAAAACAAATGCATAAAGAATGTCCATTATCCAGACTACAAGTTTTTTCTCTTAATCAACATTCTCCAGTGTTCTGGACCAAATTAAAAGTAATTAGGAAATATTTAATAAAATAAATTTTAAAAAATAAAAAACAGACACAATAAATATGTCATTGTCTAAGTCAGTATGTAGTCTGCAGGGATCCTTAACATGCATTTGATGGTTCTTATTTCTTTTAAATTTGACATAATATAGTATGGCAGCCTATCCAAGTGCATCTTACTTGAGTAAATCTATTAGAATATCATAAATTTTTGTCAGGCACTGCAAATCAATAATTAACTGGGCCCATAAGTGAATGGGGGAGGGAACTGGACAGATTTGCTGTTGAAATATTACACAGTACTCTTAATACCAATGAGGTAGTTCCCAACAGAAACAAAACAAAAGCAATTCTGATCTTAAAACTATTAAGTGTTCCTTGATGCTAAATAACTGCAAATTATAGTATGCCACAATCTGCAAAGAAGTGACTACAATTGTAACAGACAAGTGGTGGGTTTAAGCAGATCGTGCAATATTATAAATGATGGTATATTGTTCTTGTTGGTCCTTTGTCTTTGAAGAAGACCAAAGACACCATGGGATTTGATGTCAGGATTAAGTGACTTGCACAGAATCACACAGCTAGAAGCCAAATTTGAATTTGGGTCTTCCTGATGCAAGTTTCATCCATTGCACTATCTGGCTGCCCTAATTACAAAGAATATTGACCAAATAATGAATCTCCTGAATCCTTTTATAATGTGATCATCCTATATAAGATGTGACAATAATCTCCAAAATCAACATTATAAAGGGATTCAACTCTAGTTCATATGTAGAGAATAAGTAACAGAGGTATTCTATTAACTTCAAGTACAAATCCCTGAACCTCGAAAAGACTGTATTTGATAAATGGCTACTTGGATTGGTACTTAAAACATTTTACTCTGGCTCCAATCTGTTTTTTTTTCTTCCATTTTTAATGTATTTTATTCCCCTTCATGCACTATGGTTCTCACTACTCTGGACTATTTGCTATTCCCCAAACTTGGCACTCTATCTCCCACCTTGAAGGTTTTATATTGGTTCTTCCTAGAACACACAACTTCCTCAGTTTTATTTCTTAAAATCCTTTGCCTTTAAAGTTCAACTCATGCCTCATATCCTATGAGAAATCTTAACCAATAGTCTTACTTTGTAGAATAGTTTCCCTCTATTTCAAATTATCTTATGCATCTGCTCCTTATTTTATTCCTCCACTATAGGTGTGCATAAAGAGTAAGTGGTATGTGCTAAGACATCTTATTTGTCTTCTGTACACAACTACAACCCCTGTCTCCTTCTCCTACAGAATATAGGTCAGTGACAGCAAAGGATTTCTTTTTTCTTTTTTGAAATATTTTTGTGCCCAACAATGAGTGAGTATAATCTGGGCAAATCATTTAATCCTGTCTGCCTCATATCTTCATCTGTAAAATTAACTAGAGAAGGAAATGGCAAACCACTCCAATATCTTTGCCAAGAAAGCTCCCAAAATGGGGTCAAGAAGAGTTAGACTCTACTCAAATGACTCAACAACAATAAAAGCAATAAGTGAGCATTTACTTGAGTATTTCTGGGATTAAATTAAGCAAGCATCTTTATGTCACGTTCTTTAGAACAGACAAGTTCTCTAACACTCAAGTGAAATTGTAGCTTGGGTACTTTCAACAATCCATAATGACAGTCTCTGATGTTGGTATACTCTGCACTACTTCCCAGTTCACAAAGCATTCTCTCTCTCCCTCCCTCTCTCTCTCTCTCCTCTCTCTCTTCTCTCTCTCTCTCTCTCTGGGTGTGTGTCTCTTTCTGTCTGTCTGTCTCTCTGTCTCTGTTTCTCTCTTTCTCTCTCTCTGTCTCTCCACATTTTCTGTCTCTCATCTCTTCTCCCTCTTTCTCTGTCTCTTCTCTCTCTGTCTGTCCTTCTCTCTCCTCCCTGTGTCTCTGTCTCAACATCACACACACACACACACACACACACACACATACACACACACAATCTCATTTGAACCCACTAACAATCCTATAGAATGTTTTTTACAGATCAAGGAAAGGAGAATCAGAAAAGTGACTAGAATTGGCTGAGTCTGCACAACTCACAAGTGGTGAGCCTAGGCTTAAAATCCAGGTTATCTGATTCCTAGCCCAGTAAGCTTTCCCATGACCCTACGTTGCCTCCATAAGATATTTACTCAAGGACTTGAATACATATTTTCTCTTTCTTCCGTATTTAAACAGAAAAGTACTCTAAGCACTCATAAAAAAATGAGCGAACTGCTGACTTCAATTTAAAAACAAACAACTATAAACAGCGAGAAAGAAAGTTTTACTTCACTAAACTCCCATCCACAAGCTATGAATGAGTTATTAAGCTGATTTAAGCATTGGAAGTGACAGGGCTACATCAGTTCTACAAAGTGACAAATGAGATGGAAAATAAGAATTTTAGTCATAATATAAACACTTGTGTTTTCTCACAGTGATATTTAAATGAACATTTGGATCCAATTCTCAGGCAATACCCTGTCTTTCTTTATGACAGCTTGATGGCGCCTTCAAAAGTTTTTATTTATAAATTGTATGTGATGATAAAAATAAACAGTTCTGATTCAGCTGGGAAGACTATTTGTGAACATGATATTAAGAAGTATTCCATTATAGCAATTCGCTTCTTAAATTTTTCTTTTCTGTAAGCGTTAGTGTCCTAAAAAGATTTCATTTACAATGTGAAGTGCCTGATTCTGCAGTCTTCAGTAGGGCAAAACTCTTCAATTTCACATTTTCCACTTCCATTTTTCTTTTAACAAAGAACGCAGCATATGATTTCAAGTGTCATGGAATGACAACTTCATAAAATTCTCCACTCCATCCTCCTTCTGCATTTCTATTTATGATGTTAACTTAAGGAGACTGACAAAAGCTGATCTGTGTCCCTTGGCTCTGGTACTAATCCCAGATTCACACAATAAGAGAATGGTAGTATTGGGAAGGACCTTACAGGTCATATGGGCCAGCCTCTGCTCAAAGCCCTAATCCCATCTCCAACATTCCTGATGAGATTCAAATTCAACAAACATTAATCAAGAAACTACTATATGCAAGGCACTGAGCTAAGAGCTGAGCTTGTAAAAACCAAACCAAACCAAACCAAACCAAACCAAACCAACCAACCAACCAAACAAACAAACAAACAAACAAAAAAAACTAAAAGTCAATGCTCTCAAAGGGGAAAGATTAAGGGAAAGAAATAAGTATTTATTGAGAGCCTACGGTGTGCTAGGCACTGTGCTAACGACTTTACAAATATCTCATGGAATTTTTCACAATGCACTATGAGGTAGATAGTATTATTATTCCTATTTTACAGCTGAGAAAACTGAGGTTCATGGAGGTAAAGAGACTTTTTCAGAGTCCCACAGGTAAATAAATGAGGCCATATTTAAACTCAGATCTTTCTGGCTTTCCACCCAATGTTCTATCCACTGCATAACTGGGTGATACTGGACTTAGCCTGTTATTGAAAGATTTTCAGTTCTAAGGATTACATTATTCCTGAAGCAGTTTGTTCTATTTTTGAAAATCTCTATTTTTTAGCAAGTCCCCTCCCCTTTCATATTCTGTTTTCTGCAGTTTCCACTCATTGGTTCTCATTCTGACTCTTTACATTAAGCAAAATAAACACAATCATCTGAACATCTAGACCTTAAAATTGGAAAAGGACTTGAGAAATACTTTAGATAAATCCATATTAGATAGAGCTGGAAATAAACATATTTAATCCAGCCTCATTCAACAAAGCAAAAAACTAAGAAGAGTTTGAGACCCAGGGTTTTGATTTTAAACTCCATGCCTTTTCTACTGTACCTCTGCCTGAAGACCTCCAATGAAAGGAAACTTAGTACCTATTCAGGCAATCTACTCTACATTTGTATATATCAAATTATTGATATATAATTGATATATAACATCAGCTAGATAATGTGGATAGAATGCCAGATCTTGAGTTAGGAAGACTTCTTCTTGACTTCAAATCTGGCCTCAGAAACTTCCTAGCTATATGACCCTGGACAAGTCACATAATCCTGTTTGCCTCAGTAATCTCATTTGTAAAATGAGCTAGAAAAGAAAATTTCAAATCATTCCAGTATCTTTGTCAAGATGGGATCATAACGAATCAGGCATGACTGAACAACAAATTCTATATGATCATTATCTACATTAAATGGGAATCAAAGCTTCACAACTATTCCTGTTTTCCTGATATATAGTCTTAGATGGGCTTAAGTTTTGTTTTGTTTGGGAGGGGAGAAGGGACCATTTGAGGTAATAAAAGACCATGTTTCATACACTAAGTTCCCTTTATTAAACCATTTATAATTACTTTATCTGATATTTCTATATACTTTTCTAATAAATACAAAAGGAATTAGGCATATTAACATTGTTAGACACATTTTATGGATAAGAGAATCAAAGATCATTGTGATAAAGCTACTTACCCAAGATTACATAAGTAATGCAGGTCAATTTCTGACCCAGGACTAGATACAGATTCTTTGAACCATTTCTCTTTCTTCAATATTGTGTTGCCAAGAACTTTAAGATCAGACTAATATTCTTCTTCACAAGGCAATCATTGCCAGCTACATATGGTGTATTCATATTGTGTGGGTCAGAAACCATTAATAAAACAACTGGATAGATCTCTAGAAGCAAAGCAAAGTTTATTTACATTCTCGAGAAACGGGTGTCACAACCATCGAGTAGACAATTGAAGGAAGGAGGCACCGTAGGGGATAGGGTCGGTGCTTTTATCCCTAACGCAAATTCCTCCTCCCACCACTGACCCTCATCCTTATTGGCTGAGGATCTTACATTCTAAACACGGGAACTATCCAAGAAATTGAACTTGACCAACAAGTACATAGTTGCCCATATTTGGCTGAAATAGGGAGGAATTAGTATGCCCTTAGGGGGCTAATAGGGAGGAGATAGCAGGAAGAGACTTTAAGTATGTCCTTAAGATAGCAGGGAGGAGACACTTTGCAGGGAGGAGACACTTTAAGTATGCCCTTGACTTAAAGTCCTTCAGGCCTACTCAAACTTTGAAATAGATGAAGCCTTACTCGATTTTCACAACTGTCTTGAAAGATCTCATTTTATCTCGTTCAATATCATCAAAAATTCATCATGTTTTGATATAGTTTTTCTTACAAGTCTAGCAATCTTTAATCCATTAACAATTTTGTTGTTGCTATTCAGTTGGTTTTCAGTCAGTTCTGACTCTTTGTGACCTCATTTGGGGTTTTCTTGGCTAGAATACTAGAGTGGTTTACCATATCCTTCTCCAGTTCATTTTACAAATGAAGAAAAAGAGGCAAGCAGTGTTAAGTAACTTGCTGAGTGTCACACAGCTAGTAAATGTTTGAGACCAGATATGAACTCAGTATGAACTCAATAGAAGCCAATGTTCTATCCATTGTGCTACCTAGGTGCCTAATAAAAATCACAACAACAATTAATATTAATATTTCATTTTGAGGTTTTCAAAGTACATTTTAGGTATTATTTCATTTGGTCCTCATAAGAGCACTGAGATGTAAGTGCTATCATCACACTCATTTTATAGACAAGGAAATTGAGAAAGACAGATTTGCCCAGGATCATACAGATAATAAATATGGATAGATTTGTCTTCAGGTCAAACACATAAGCATTGTACCACCTATCTGCCTTATATAATTAAAAATTATGAATGAAATAAATTAAACATAGGATGGATTTTAATTTCAAATTATAAGCATTCAGGAACATGTTCAGAATCTTGAGCCATAAGTTGTAACATAATTTCTTTTCTTTTTAAATAACTTTTTATTTTTTCAAATGCTTGCTAAGATAGTTTTCAACATTCATCTTTGCAAAATCTTGTGTTCCAGATTTTTTTCCCTCTCTTCCCCTTCTCCCCTTCCATAGACAGTAAGCAATCCACTATAGGTTAAACATGTACAATTCTTCTAAACACAGTTCTATATTCATCATGCTGTGCAAGAAAAATCAGATCAAAGGGAAAAAAAAAAAAACATGAGAAAGGAAAAAAATAAATAAATAAACAAGCAAACACCACCAAAAAAATTAAAAATTCTATGCTTTGATCCATATTCAGTCTCCATAGTGGATGAAAATGGCATTTAATATCACAAGTCTATTGGAATTTCCTTGAATCACTTCATTGATGAAAGGAGCCAAATCTATCATCACATACTCACATTGTTGCTGTATATAATATTCTCTTGGTTCTATTCACTTCACAGAATTAGTTCTTATAAATTTTTCCAGGTTTTTCTGAAATCAGCCTGTTCATCATTTTTTATAGAAAAATAATATCCCATTACATTCATATACCATAACTTATTCAGCCATCCCCTAACAGATGGCCACCACTCAATTTTCAGTGAAATTTTATTTCAATTGAATGCAAAAATGAAACTATGGTATGACTTATTCCAATCAGTCAAATGCTCATTCAGCTAGTATGCATTTGGAACAAATTATAAGTACAAGATTCTGTAAGAGATATATACTATGCAAGATTCTGTAAGAGATAGACAAAAAAAAAAAATTATAAAACATGGTCCCTAGTTTTAAGAATTTTATTATATAGATTGCCAAGAAGAGATACCAACCTCCTCTTTTCACCCCACACTTGACTAATAGAGGCATTAAAGAACATGCTTATTATCTCATTTTTATACATTATACATATAATCTCATTTATACATTACTCAGAAAACCAGAAAATCCCAGGGATATTATAATCTGCCCTACCACCAGCATAGTTATCATACTTCTTTCTTTCTTCCTCTTGTCCTGGGAATAGAAATTGGATTAATATGACTATTGTCACTTCAATATTGTGCAGAATGTAAGACTTAAATTTATTAACAAACACTAAACCTTAAAACTTTTAAATTTTTAAAATTTCTTTTATATATGCTGTAACTTGTATAGGAATCTTTTTTTCATAATTTGTTTTTGAGTTTACAAGATTTTGTCATAAAATATTTTAGTTAAGGATCAAACTATAATTCAAAGGCCAATGAAATATATTTGTCTCCTCTCTCTTGCATAAATTCCTTAATCTACCATCATTATATTAGCTAACATTTGTATAGAGCCATGGCACTAGTAGTATTACAAATATTGTCTCATTTTATTCTCATAGCAACCTTGAGTAGTAGGTGCCATTATTGTTGGCCATTTGAAAATTAGGAAACTGAGACAAATTTTCCAAAAGTCCCACATCTAAGAAGTGTCTAACATAAAATTTGAACCTGGGTCTTTCTGATTCCAAGCCCAGTATTAGAGTGGGCACTCTTACCCACTATGGCATCTAGCTGCCTTCACGATATAAAATCGTGAAAGGTCATGTTGCTGTAGCCCATGTCTCTAACACAAGAATGGTTCTGATTTTTAGTATGTCAATATGTTTATTATAGGCAATCATTCATTTGGGAGAATATATTTCTGATATTAAGTTTTCATCCAATTAAATTGACCAAATATTACAGGTTTACTTAGATTTCTTCTGACAATTGTTTTAGTATAACATTACAATAAAAAAAGAAATACTCTGGAATTTATATTGACTTGATTATGACAACCTCTTTTTCTTTCATAACAACAATTAAAAACATAACAATAACAACAAAAAAATACAGTTATTTTGGTTTATTTTTAAATGTCTCTTTTCCTAGAGTTAGGTGAGAAATACTTTACAAAGACAGAATATCAAAAAAAGTTATTAGTGGAGCAAAATTATTCATTGGAAAGCTTAGCAGATTTTTTTTAATCACTCATTTATTTGATGGCATCTCTTTTATAGCTCCCGCTTCATATTTACTCATTTGTAATGTTTTATTTTCCTTTTCAAACCCATGTTTCTCTTTCTATTGCCCTTTGTGTGATCTGTACACTGGGGTTGGGGAAAATGGGATTTAAAAACACAGGTCTTTTTTTCATGAAAACACTTAAGATATTAAAAAAACTATTTTCTAATTTCTTAAATACCATCCAGGCCCTTTCTCCTCTTTATGTTCACTTTTAGGCCTAAATTGTTTTCTTTTTGCAGTCTACAGGGTGTGTATGTTCATAAATATGTGGACTGAATAATAATCATACTAGTTCATATTTGTATAAGCACAATGCATCTTGTATATATAATTATTCTCATAGAAACTTTATAGAGATAAGAAATTAGTCCTATTCCATAGTAGTTGTTAATGTTTACAGAATTATATTTTTTAAATAATAGGAAGGCTTGAGATTTCTTCCAGGCTTTGATATTTTCTTCTCCTCTAGAAACCTTGAGAATCAATATCTCATTGCCCTCAAAATTATGTTGCCTCCAGCACAGATATCCTCTGCATATATTAGATTTAGTCTTGCTGTTCTGCCCATCTTTATCTTTTCAATGTCATTTCTATTTCCTTTAGAAGCACACTTGGACCCATGATATCAGAGTCCAGATGTTGTAGATCCACTGTCTTTGATGAATAAAAATCTTTTTTTTTTTTTACATAAAAATCTCTGTAACTCTTTCTCATCTTTTGTTTACTTATTGTTCCTCTTCCACTTCTATCCTCAAATGCCCTCGATATGATTTTTCTTACTTGGGTCACCCACCAGGCTTTCTTTAAATTAGCTTTCTCCTGCACTGCTTCATGCTGTTTTATGAGGCAATCTTCCATCATATTCCTCTGTAAGGTTTTATACATTGCTTTATATTCTAAATTAGTGTTGCTTTTGAATGTTGTATCTCTGAATGGCAAGTAAATCAGATGTTTGCTGACTAAGCAAATGAACTGAAATGAAAACACAATGGCATTTCTAATTCAGGTTCTCTAACAATAATCAGGATTAAGATTACTCTGCCCTTCAAAGTGTCTTTTCCATTCAAGGAGGATCAGAGTCAAAGGTGTGGTGGCAAATATTTAGCAAGCAGCACTTAAGGAAAAAATGTACATAAATGTACATATGACATACTTTCAGTTTAATCTGAATTATTAACATTTTCTGAATCACATTCTTAAATCTAGAAAATTAACACAATAATAAATCCTTCTCACTTGTAGCATTTTCAGATTTCTGAGATATGAAACCATAACAAAGTTTCTCACCATAGAAACAATCTACATAGAAAACTATTGAGTCACAGAGTTGAAAAATCACCCAATCTAATCCATAATCTCAGATCCCATTTAATTCCAAAAGTACCTGAAGAAAAAAATTTCTATGTAGTATAGTAGACAAACATCATCTCAAAAAATTTCTGAAGTTTATAATACCCTGATTTAAAAAAAAAAAAAGATACTAATTTCTGAAAGGATGGTGTTTTTTTTTAAACTCCAGTTGCATAAATATGAAAAAAATGTCTTTTCCTGAAGAGGCTACATTTTTATGGGAGATATGGGAGATACTGAAAGCTGTCCTTGGTGGTAGGAAGAAATGGATATAAATCACATATGGTGGCCACAGGACTCTGGGCAAGTCACTTAACTTTTTAGCAGCCCCAGGCATTTCCCTACAGACTATAAATTTCACAAACAGTGCCAACTGGCACCAGTGTAAGAATCCCCTTATTGGGAGTTTCTGATAGTAATGAAATCACAGATCATGACCAAAAAAAGAAAGGGAAAGGAAAAAAAAAATCTTTCTTTGACATGTTTTCTGTCAATCTTAGTGTCTTTCCATGAAGATCTAAGGCTTCCCTCTCTGTGGATTCATCATGTAGGCCCTATTTAGCAATTTCAGTGCCACTGTTCAACATTTGGGTGATGAAAGGTTGAGAGCACTCCAGTGTGATTTTGGCACAGTTAGCACTCAGCTAAAATTTCACACCAGCTGATTTAAGTAACTGTGGTGGAATCTCAGCCAATAACATGTCTGTGCCAATGAGGTCAGTGCAAGACACCACAGAGAATTAGCAGGCCCTTTGGAGGAAGAGTTCTTTGGCTGGAGCTTAGAGCTTATTAAAATTTAAGAAATGGATTAGCTCTTCCTTCCTAGCACCCATCTATCACATAATTAATTTACATTCTCTGTAATATTAATGATATATGAAAAGGCCTTTCTCTACTTCAGAGGTTTCAGTGTAGTAACATTATTGACACAAAATAACCTCCAGTAAGTGGGAGAAGACTACACCATAATTAATAATTGGTTTATTCAAGGAATCTAAGTGAGCTGCCAGAAAACAAGAGTAATTTGAACTTTTAAAAATGTTCCATTCAAGATTGTATTGTTATCAGAAGTATTTGAAATGATTGGAAAGAATCAAATTAAAATTATTTCTATGACTTGTTCTGAGAGAGAGAGAGAAAAAGAGAAAGAGAAAGAGAGAAAGGAAGGAAGAAGAGAGGAAGGAAGGAAGGAAGGAGGAAGGAAGAAAGGAAGGAAGGAAGGAGGAAGGAAGGAAGGAAGGAAGGAAGGAAGGAAGGAAGGAAGAAAAGAAGGAAGGAAGAAGGAAGGAAGAAGAAGGAAGGAAGGAAGGAAGGAAGGAAGGAAGGAAGGAAGGAAGGAAGGAAGGAAGAAAGAAAGAAACGAAGGAAAGAAGGAAGGAAGGAAGGAAGGAAGGAAGGAAGGAAGGAAGGAAGGAAGGAAGGAGGAAGGAAGAAGGAAGAAGGAAGGAAGAAAAGAAGGAAGGAAGGAAGGAAGGAAGGAAGGAAGGAAGGAAGGAAGGAAGGAAGGAAGGAAGGAAGAAAGGAAGGAAGAAGAGAGGAAGGAAGGAAGAAGGGAGGAGAGAGGAAGGGAGGGAGGGAGAAAGGAGGGGAGAGAAGAAGGGAGGGAGGGAGGGAAGGAGGAAGAAAGAGAGGAAAGAAGGGAGGGAGGGAGAGAGAAAGGGGAGGAGGGAGGGAGGAAGGAAGGGAGAAAGGAAGGAAGAAAAAAGAAGGAAGGAGAAACAAAAGAATGGAGGAAGAAAGAGAGAAAATAAGAAAATAAAATAGAAAAATAGGAAAAATAAAGAAATTCAAGCTTCTACATGCCTCTCTGTGACATCTGAATTTATTAGCATTAAATTATATCATGACATGAAGAAAGAATGAAGAGGTTTCTGTAATAATTCTGGCAACTATCTGAATAATGAAGTTTATTATAGTTCCTATGAAAATCTCTCTGCTGTCTGGATAATGCAATGGCTAAAGTGGAAGCCCATTGGGTAACACTTTATTTTAAGTCTCCATCAATGGGTGCTTAACTACTACTAATTTAGAACAGTGGCTTGGGGAACTATATTTGTGAGTCACATACATATCAAATGATTCCATTGTGATTGGTTTTATTGCAATGGATGCCAGAGAGGCAATATTGATGGGGAGCATAAAGAAAGTGTGACTGTACTCTGTGTCGCTCTGCTTAACCGAGCCCATCTCAGCAATTAGAACAAGAGAGGATCTTTCTGGCTGGCTCAGTGGGCAAGCTGATCCTGGAGAGGGTGATGCTTCTGACCTTGATTACTGTTTACAGAAAGGGAGAAACACATTTTGGAAGAATATGGAATAACTTTATCAAACTCCATCAATCACCTACAAAGTGAAGTATACTACTTTAGATTCTGAGATAAATATGAAAATTGAATAATACTCAACCTCTGATGGCCTCATGAAGAACGTGTTTAAATAAGGAGTTTACATGCAAGGAAAAAAAAACCCTACACATGATAAATGCCTAGAGAATTAAAAAGTAAAATGTAAATTTCAAAATGGGAAAAGGATCCTTCCTAATAGGTGGCATTGAAGATTACAAGGAATAGCTAATATTTCAAGTGAATAGGAAAGATTTCAATAGGTACAAATGGTGGAGAGGTATAATTTTATTATAAGCTTGTAGATTTATGTCTACAATTGATTTAAAATAGGGATTTAGAATAACAGACAGTAAAAGGAAGGACATCTAGTTTAATTCACTTATCCTCTAGATGAGAAATTGAGGGAAAAGGGAAATAAGTGATTTGCCCAAGGCTATACAAGCAATAAATATCAGAAGTAGAATAACAATCCAAATAATAACAAGAATTTATATAATGTTTTAAGATTTGCAAAACATTTTAGAAATGTTATCTCATTTGTATCCTTACAACTACTCAGTAAGATACATGTTATTATTATACCCATTTTACAAATTGGGAAAATAAGGCCAAAGGTAGAGAGTTAATTTGCCCAACAATAAGGCAATAAATATGAAAACTCTTATTTGACATCGATAATTATAGTAATAATTATTATTATTCAATAGTGATTATGAAATGTTTTAAGGTTTATAAAGTCTTTTGGAAATATGATCTCATTTTTATCCCGACAGAAATTTTGAAATGTAGGTTATCCTCATTTTAGAGATGAAGAAACTGAGGGACAAAAAAAAGTCAATTATTTGTCCATTATCAGAGAGCTAATAGAGTTCTGAGGTCAGATCTGATTATCAGATTATATAATTCCAAGGTCATAATTCACTCAATTGTTCTATTTAGCTGTTTTATCTTTTGACTCAAAAGCCAGTGCTCATTCCACTGTACCATGCTCCTTATAATAGAGCTAATTAGACCAAAAGCAGGTAGACAGGCAAAAGATAATATCACATGGAGGAAGAATATGGGAAGTAGTGGGTAAAAAATAAGAGGAGTAGTGAGTTTTAAAGTGGGGAAGGCCGAGTGACAATAGATTTTGAGGGATCCTCAAAGTTAGTATGAATAAATTCAACAGAACATATGAAGCCATAAAAAGTTTTATTCTGAGAAGTGATATGACCAGATCTATATGACAATAAATGTGGTATTCCTGTAAGTGATGACTTCTTCAACAGTTAAGGTGAGATTAACAATTTCTGGTGGTAGAGTCAAGATGGCAGAGTAAATCCAGAAAGTTGCTCAAGCTCTCCTAGTTTCCTTTGAAAACCATATGAAAATAAACTTCTTAACAGAATCTGACAAAATGAAACCACTCTTCAAAGCAAGCTAAATTAGAAAAATTTCAAGAAAAGTGAGTCTCACTAGGGTGAAAGGAGTATTCATCCCAGTTTAGACATAGTGTGGGAAAGCCAGTGTAAAGTTCTCAATCACAGCAGATCAGCAATGAGACCCTCAGTCCTTGCTCAGTAGCTGAGAAAACCAGTAGCATTGTACCCAGGCCCAGCTCAGTTTGGACACGAGACTATTTCCAGGAAAGAGCAGGTAAAGCTATATATCTTGCAAACACAAGCCACCCCTGTTCTCAAAGTCAAGGCTCAGATTTGCACAGGAAGCTTGGGACAATGCCCTCTTATCCTAGGAGCAGAGATTGAACTTAAAAAAAGAAGAAGAAAAAGAAGAAATACCAAAACAAAAGGAAAGAAAATGTGCAAGAAACAGAAAAGAGCTTTATGAGGACAGGGAACACCAAAACACCAATCCAAATGAGGACAAAATGCCCACCAAAGAATGATATGAATTGGTCTCAAGCCCAAAAAAGCCATCTTCAAAGTGCTCATAAAAGACTTCAACAAATAAATGAGAGGTAGAAGAAAAAAACAAGCAAAGATATGAGAAATATGAAAGAGAGAATCAACAGATTGGAAAAGGAATGCAGTTCCTTAAAAAACACAATTGGCTAAATGCAAAAAAAAAAAAAAAAAAATCTACTAAAGAAAACAACAGCTTCAAAAGTACAGTTAACCAAATGGAAAAAAAAAATAGATACAAAAGCTTACTTAAGAAGATCAACATTAAAAATAAGACTGGGGCAAATGGAAATTAATGACTATGGTAAGTCAAGAATCAGTCAAACAAACTAAAAAATATGAAAAAATGGAATGAAAATATAAAATACCTCATTGGAAAAATAAGTGAACTGGAAAATAGATTCAAAGGAGACAATTTAAAAATTATTGCTCTATCTATCTAAAAATAAGCCATAACTGAGAGAGAGAGAGAGAGAGAGAGAGAGAGACAGAGACAGAGACAGAGACAGAGACAGAGACAGAGACTGACTGGATAGCATTCTTCAAGAGATCATCAAGGAAAATTTCCATAATATTCTAGAAACAAAGAGAGAAATAGTCATTGAAAGAATCCATCAATCACTTTTAGAAAGAGATCCCACAAAGAAGACTCCAAGAATATTGTTGCAAAACTTTATGACTACATTTTTTAAAAAAATTTATTGTTTTTATCAAAGCATTTTATTTACAAAACATATGCATAGGTAAATTTTCGACACTGAACCTTGCAAAATCTTCTGCTCCAAATTATCCCCTCCCTTCCCTCCCTCCCCTAGATGGTAGGTATTACAATACATGTTAAATATATAAAATTATATGTTAAATCCAATATGTGTATAAGTATTTATACAGTTATTTTGCTGCAAAAGAAAAACAGGATCAAGAAGGGAAAAAACTGGGAAAGAAAACAAAATGCAAGCAAATAACAGAAAGAGTAAGAATGCTATGATGTGGTCCACACTCAGTTCCCACGGACCACTCTCTAGGTGAAAATGGCTCTCTTTATCACTGAACAATTGGAATTGGTTTGAATCATCTCATTGTTGAAGAGAATCATGTCCATCAGAATTGATCATCATATAGTCTTCTTATTGTCATGTATAATGATCTCCTGGTTCTGTTCATTCATTTAGCATCAATTCATGTAAGTTTCTCCAGGCCTCTCTGAAATCATCCTGCTGTTCATTTCTTACACAACCATAATATTCCATAACATTCATATGCCATAATTTATTCAGCCATTCTCCAATTGATGGGCATCCATTCAGTTTCCAGTTTCTTGCCATTACAAAAAGGGTTGCCACAAATATTTTTGCAGATGTGGGTCCCTTTCCTTCCTTTAAGATTTCTTTGGGGTATAAGCCCAGTAGAAACACTGCTGTATCAAAGGGTATGCACAGTGTGATAACTTTTTGAGCATAGTTCCAAATTTCTCTCCAGAATGGTTGGATATGTTCACAATTTCACCAACAATGTATTAATGTCCCAGTTTTCCCACATTCCCTCCAACATTCATCATTATCTTTTCCTGTCATCTTAGTCAATCTAAGAGGTATGTAGTGATATCTCAGAATTGTCTTAATTTGCATTTCTCTGATCAGTAATGATTAGGAACATCTTTTCATATGACTACAAATTGTTTCAATTTCTTCATCTGAAAATTTTTTGTTCATATCCTTTGATCATTTATCAATTAGAGAATGACTTGAATTCTTATAAATTTGAGTCAATTCTCTATATATTTTAGAAAGGAGACCTTTATCAGCATCTTTGAATGTAAAAATGTTTTTTTCAGTTTATTGCTTCCCTTCTAATCTTGTCTGCATTGGTTTTGTTTGTACAAAAACTTTTTAACTTACTATAATCAAAATTATCTGTTTTGTGATCAATAATGATCTCTAGTTTTTCTTTGGCCACAAATTCCTTCCTCCTCCACAGATCTGAGAGGTGAACATCCTATGTTCTTCTAATTTATTTGTAATATCATTTTTTATGTATGACTATAATTTCAAGGTAAAATATACTGTAAAACAAATCCAAATTTCAAAAACAATCCAAATATCAAGGTACAACAGTCAGGATCACCTAGGATCTGGAATCTTCTACAATAAAAGAGGAGGCCTGGAATGTCATATTCTGGAAAGGAAAGGACCAAGCATTAAGTGCTCAGCAAGACTCAGCATCATCTTTCAGGGGAGGCAATTGATCTTCAGTGAAGTAAGAGACATTCAATTATTTCAAATGAAAAAAACAAATTTAATCTATGAATACAGGACTCAAGAGAAGCATAGTAAGGTAAATGGAAAAAAGTATATGTTATTTAAAAATTATACAGTTTACATCCCTAGATGGGAAAACGATGCCTTCAACTCTTGAGAACTTTATTTGTTACTTTTGGTAGATAGAGGGGGACATCACATGGTTTAAGTATGTGAGTGTTAATAGGCTCTGATGTGATGATATCAAAGAAAAAAATTTTAAAGAGGTTGAAAAAAGGTCTGTACTAGAAGAAAAAGAAAGGGGAAATATAATGGGACAAATTAGTTCACATGAAGAAACACAGAAGATCTAGTAAAATCTAGGGAAACAAGGGAGAGGGATGAACATTGTCTAAAGCTCTTATCAGTTTTGTCTTTAAGAGGGAATAACTTAATCATTTAAGTTATTTAGTTGGGTATAGAAATTTACCCAGTTCTATAAAGAAGTAGGAGAAAGGAGAAAGAAAAGGGAGGAGTTGAATAGAAGGGAGGGTAGATGTTAGAATCCTTACAAACTGTTAAATCATCAGACTTGATAGAGACAATAATTATCTAATTTAGCATCGTTCAGTATGATTGATCTGATCTTATATGATGTTATGGGCCAGAACTTGAAACAAGGTACTAAGTGGAACTGATAGAAACAATGCTTGTGTTCACACGTTTAGAGAACTCATATAAGCAAGAAGCTTTTAGGGCCATAGAGCACTCTGGGAGATACAGAAGCCCACAAGCCCACTCTCAGAGGCAGAGGCAGATTTATTTCATCTTCCACTTTTGTGCTCACTGGAAGCTGAAGAAAGTAGAGGCAAAGGACAAGCTGCAAGAGTTCTTGGAACCAAGCAGCGAAATAGGGCTCTAAGAAAGCTAACTGGGCCCAAGACTTAGAAGGAGAAAATAAACGTTTGGATTTTATCAGCTGGCTGTATTTAAAGTGACTATTACTTTGAACTGAAACTAAGGCTGCCTCCATAAAACCTCCCCAAGAAACTTGCTCCCAGAGAACCATCATATATTATATTTTAAAGAAGAACACCACAGGTAGAAATATTTGGGGAAAAGATAAGAGAATAGGGGAGGAGTAAAAGAAGATAAAGTGTTGGATGGGGTAGGTAAAAAAAAATAAAGAAAGGACCACTAAGGACAGGGTAGAAAGAGAGAGAGAAAAAAAAACTATATACAGAGGATTAAATAGGATGGAGGAAAATACAGAGCTGGAAAACATTACTGTGAATGAGAATGGGATCAGCTCTCCCATAAAACTCAAGCTGATACTAGAGTAGATTAAAAACAGAATCTTATAAGATGTTATTTATGAAAAAAAAATTGATAGAAAGACACATACAGGGTAAAGGTAAAAAGATGGGAAAGCGTTTATTATGTTTCAGCTGAAGTAAAAAAAAAAAAAAAGCAGGAATGGGCAATTCCCATTTCAGATAAAACAAAAATAAAAATAGATCTAATTAAAAGAGATAAGGAAGGAAAGTACATCTTGATAAAGGGTACCATAAACAAAGAAGTAGTGAGAATATTAAATATATATGCACTAAGGGGTAGGGCATACATAATCTTAGAGAAAATATTAAGCAAGCAAATAGACAGCAAAACTATTCTAGTAAGGTATCTCAACCTTCCCCTCTTCGAATCAGACAAATCTAACTTCAAAGTAAACAAGAAACTAGGAAGGTTAACAGGATGGTAGAAAATCTAGATATGATAGACCTCTAGAGAAAATTGAATGAAGATAGAAAGGACTAGACCTTTTTCTTGGTAGTACATGGCACCTACACAAAAATTGACCAGGTATTAGGGAATAAAATCCTCATAAGCATATGCAAAAAAAGCAGAAATAGTAAATTCTTCCTTTTCAGACCACAATGCAATGAAAATTATATTCAACAAAGGGCCAGGGAAAGATAGACTAAAAACCAATAGGAAATCAAATAATCTAATTATAAAGAATGAGTGGGTCAAACAACAAATCATAGGAACAATCCATAATTTCATCCAAGAGAATTACAACATACCAAAATCTGTGAGATGCAGCCAAAGTAGTTCTTAAGGAAAATTTTATATCTCTAAAAAGCCACAATAAAATAGAGAAAGAGATCAATTAATTATGTATTCAAGTAAAAAAAGCTAGAAAAAGAAAAAATTAAAACTCCCAATTAAATGCCAAATTAGAAATTCTAAAACTCAAAGGAGAGATTAATAAAAGTGAAACTAATAAACTATTGAACTAATCAATAAAACTGAGTTGGTTTTATGAAAAAAAAAACAACAAAATAGTTATTGTTAATTTGATTAGGAAAAAAGAAAGGAAAAAGAATGGTCAATATCAAAATTTAAATGGTGAACTTATCACCAATAAAAAGGGAATTAAAGCAATAATGAAGAGCTATTTTGCCCAACTGTATGGTAGCAAATATGATAATTTAACTGAAATGAATGTTTACAAAAAATATAAATTGTCCAGATGAACAGAAGAGGAAACAAACTACTTAAATAGCTCTATTTTAGAAAAAGAAATTGAACAAGCCATTAATTAACTCCCTAAGGAAAAATTTAAAGAGCATTGGGATAAATGGAGCTTTCCTTAAAATAATAAGCATTATCTATGTAAAACCTACAGCAAGCACTATTTGTAATGGAGAAGCTGTATACCTTCCCAATAAAATCAGGGGTAAAACAAGGATACCCATTACCACCACTATTATTCAACAATGTACCAGAAAAATTAAATGGCTTAGAATAAGCAATGAGGCAATTTTGCAGCTGATATATGATAATATACTTAGAGAATCCTAGAAAATCATTCAAAAATCTATTGGAAACAATTCACAGCTTTAATAACATTACAGGGATATAAAATAAATCCACACAAATCATCAGCATTTCTATATATTAATGACAAGCCTCATCAGAAAGAGATAGAAAGAGAAAATCCATTTTACATAATTGTAGACAAAGTAAAATATTTGAATTTCCACCTGCCAAAACAAATCCAGGAACTATATGAACACAATTATTTCTCACACAAAGAGAATTGGATAAACATCATTTACTCATGGGAAAGCTGAGCTAAAATAATAAAAATGACAATTCTGTCTAACATCATCTACTTTTTCAATGCTATGCCAATCAAACTGCCAAAAAATGATTTTATAGAACTAGAAAAATAATAACAAAATTCATCTGGAAAAATAAAAGATCAAGAATATCAAGGAAATTAATGAAAAAAATTACAAAGGATTGTGGTTTAGCAATGTCAGACCTATATTATATTATATCATCATATGTTATATGAAATTTAAACTATATTAAACAGCAACAGTCATTGAAACCTTTTGGTATTAGCTAAGAAATAGAGTAATGGATCAATGGAATCAACATGACACAATAATCAATGTCTATAGTAATCTAGTATTTGATGAACACCCAACTTCAACTTCTGGAATAAGAACTCACTATTTGACAAAAATTGCTGGGAAAACTGCAAAATAATATGTCAGAAAAATATCTCATACATCCTATCAAAAAAAGGTCAAAATGGGCACATGATTTGAACGTCAAGGATGATACCACAAACAAATTAGGAGAGCAAAAGATAATTTATCTGTCAGATCTTTGGAGAAGGAAGAATTTAGGAGCAAAGAAGAATTAAAGAACATCATGAAAGGCAAAATGGACAAGTTTGATTATATTAAATTGAAAAGCTTTCACACAAATAAAACCAACAAAAAATAAATTAAAAGGAAGTACAAAGCTGGAAAAAAATTTAACAATTAGTGTTTTGTTTTTTTCATATGACTATGACTATATGACAGGAAAAAATAATGACAAATGTTGGAGGGGATGTGGGAAAACTGAGATACTAATGCATTGTTGGTGGAGTTATGAAATGATCCAACCATTCAGAATAGCAATTTGACACTATACCCAATGGGTTATAAAACTGTGCATACCTTTTGACCCAGATGTGTCACTACTGGGTCTGTATCCCAAAGAAATCATAAGGAGAGAAAAGGACCCCCTTGGGCAAAATTGTTTATAGCAGCTCTTTTTTTGCAGTGGCAAAGAATTGGAAAATAAGTAGATGTGCATCAATTGGGGAATGGCTGAATAAGTTGTGGTATATGAAAGTAAGATGTACTGTTCTATAAAAAGTGATGAACAAATTGATTTTAAAAAGGTCTGAAAAGATTTTCATAGACTGATGTTGAGGGAAACAAGCAGAACTAGGAAATCATTGTACAGGATAACAAGAAGAATGTGTGGTGATCACCTATAAAAGATTTGGTTCTTCTCAGTGGTGCAGTAATCCAAAGCAATCTCAATAGATTTTGGTTAGAAAATGCTGCCTACATCCAGAAAAAAGAGCTATGGAGATTGAACATAAATCAACACATGCTATGTTCATTTCTTTTTTTCTGTTTTTTTTTTCTCTTCCTTTTGTTCTGATTTTTCTCTCTCAACATGATTCAGAAAGCAATGTGTACTAAAAATAAATAAATAATTAAATAAAATAGCTAAGGTGAATAGTAATGAAAGCCAGTACTAAGAGGAATGCAATGGAAACAGAGTTGAAGCAATGAATCTGAGGGAGATTGTGTGTTCAATAGGGCAAGATAAGTGAAACACTGTAGAAGGTAAGAAAGAGGAATGAGTCAAAGAAAACTTTAAAGTTTTGAATGTAGAGACAAAGTAAATGACCATGCTACTAATATATACAAAGTTGAAAGTAGGGGCAGATTTGGGATGAATGTAAATTCAGTTTTGGACATTACTGAAATTCACCTGGGAGAAAATAAGCATTTCAGATTTCAGGAAATTTTGAAAAATATGTATATATTTACATATATATGTGTGTGTGTGTGTGTGTGTTATATATATAAATAATATATATATATATTATATATACATATATGTACACATTTGCTTATATACATACATATATAATTTATTTACATATAAATATATTTAAAATGTAATATCAATTATGTGTGTGTGCAAGTTGTACTTTGAATTCAACAAGTGTATTAATTCAACAGACTTTTATTTAATACCTTCTTTGTATTGAAATTCTGGAAAAGCATATATCATTTAAGTTAGACATTGTCTAATAAGAGGATGTTATAACATGCAGGTAATTGGAATTTATAACATTAAATGATGCAAGCATTATGAACGAATCTGATAGAACTTGGACACTGCTGTCCACATCAATCACTCAACAAACATTTGTCAAATACTAATCAGGCAATGTTCTAACTCTGATATAAAGAAAAAGCAAAAATAGTCTCTAATCTCAAGGCTCATTTATATTCTAATGGAGAAGCTATATATAGTGTGTATATATATATATAGCTGTTGTGTGATTCAATCATTATGATCATGTTCAACTCTTCATGATGCCATTTGTAGTTTTCTTGGCAAAGATATTGGTGTGGTTTCCCATTTCCTTCTCTAGTTCATTTTATAGATGAAGAACTGAGGAAAACAGGATAAGATGACTTGGTCAGCGTCACACAACTAGTAAGAAAAGAATTGAACTCATATAAATGAGTCTTCCTGACCCCAGGACTAGCACCTCCTACCTAATGCCACTTAGTTCTGTGTGTGGATAAATACACCCACATGTGTGTGCATGTATTTATACTGTATATATATATATATACATATATATATATATATATATATATATATATATACATATATATATATGCATATGTATATCTTTTTATGTTGTTATTGTTTTTAAAGAATTTTTTACATTTGCCTCCCTCTTCCTGATTATCTTTGTACTATAAGACTTTTTTCCCCTCACAGCATCCTTTCCCACCTTTGATTGATGATATATTTAGTAGCTGTTATCAGAATTCCATAGTGATGCTAACAATCTCGAAGTGATGCTTCAATCTTTCTACTGGATGGCCACTACCCACTTTATCTCTCTCTGTTGCCATGGGGCAGCTACTTAAGTACCTTACTATGTTTTATTCTTTGTATTCATCCTGCTCTATCAAGCTGATTTGTAACAAATGGCTTTTATACTATCATTTTGTTGGCAGTTTTAAGAACTCACAATGGGAGAGATAATTTATCCTTTAGTATTCTTTATGATTTCTACTCACAGGATTATAGATTTAAAGTAGGAAGTCAAATGAGTGGCTTTTTCTTAAAAACACCCTTATTTTACAGATAAGAGCAATGAAACTCGGATATTTAAATGAATTATGTAAGGTCATATAAATTCTAAGCATCAGTTTTTCTACCAGAGTTATTTTTCTTGCCAGTGTAGCATGCTTTCTCCTAAAAACAAATAAGCATGAATCCTAAGGGCCAACCTGAAAATCATTAGGGATGTTAGTGTTGGCATTCATAATATATCTTAATATTATGGGAAAATTACATGTACATACATTAATGCATCAGAAGAATTTTTTTTTTCAATGTTGTTGTTCTCATGGATGTAAAATTCCTTTATTCCATGCTGTAGAAATGTATAGCTATCTGGGCTACTGTGGTTAAATATAAAGTTCTCACCTGATGCCTAAATTTCTGGCAATATAATTCTGTAATCTTAGCATGACTGCCCTTTAGGCAATACACATAAACATCATCTCTGGTCCATAATGCAGCTTGATAGAACCTACAAGAATATACAAGAACTCAACATCACTGACATACTATGTTAAAGTATTAGTATTTACCAAAAGAGACAATCTCTTTTGTGTTATGGACCCTTTGACTGCTGAAGCCTATATACTCTTCTCACAAATATTTTTTGAATGCAAAATTTTAAGAGAATAATAAATTCAGTTGGAGATTAGGGAAAATAAACATATTTTTTGTTTCTGATTCAAGTTCAAAGACTCTCCCCCAACCCTTGAAATCTATCCAAGGATTCTTTGTTGCTTCACAGATCCCCAATTAAGAACCCTGATTAGTAGCTAACCTTGTGTATTCAATTCAATAAATGTCCATTGATTGAATATAAGAAATAGCACTAAAATCAAGTCTCACATGTAGGTTCCAGATTTGCCAGTCACTAGAGATTAGCAGTGTTGAGTAAGCAACTTTAACTCTCTCGACATTTCAGTTTTCTCATCTGTAAAATGAGAGGGTGAGATTAGATGTTCCCCAAGGTGCCTCTTAGCTCCAGTAATTTGATTCTATGAATTGAAGTGAAGAAAGTTACACATTACTATAGCTCTATGTACCTTTGCTTGTTTGGGAATTCCATTCCAAAAAAAAAAAAAAGTCAGTTTCTTAAATTGTTATTTCATTTTATTATCAAACCACTAGGTATGTGTTATACTTGCATCTGAGTTCATTGTTAGCTAATAGCTTTGAGTGGTAGTAAAAATCTCAACTAAGGATGATTTCCAAGTTAGGTTTATAATTCATCCATGCTGACACTGCAGAATGATGTCTGATCTTTCTCACCAGCTTTTTCTAAGTGTACTTCCAGAGAACTGATAATCAAAGGTAAAACTGAGAGAAACATTGAATGCTACTTCAATCATTTTAAGACTGGAATCATAATAATCTCTAATGAGCGATGTATCTAAGTAAAAATGATTGGGTCAAATTTTACTCAGGAGACAAGCTGCTTCACTTTAGGAACTGAGTCATAGAGGACATCATCTGACATATCTATAAAATATTGCTAAGGTCTTAGTGGAAATTGTAGTACAGACAGTTATAGTAAATGATTTTAGAGTTCACACCTGATAATGGTTTCAAATGCTATTGTAATAAAGAAAAAATACAATTTCTGGGCAATTATATTTTTCCTTTCTGTTGATGAAAATTCTGGATTTTTTCTTCAGTTCCATAAGCAGAATTATCATATTATTATTTTCCTATCATACCTGCAGAAGCAAAAAATGTTTGAGTCTTAAACCTAAATGCATGTACTTTTACATGACTTTTTTGTTCATGTTTTTACCACTGCATGGAATAGCCTCCTTTTTCACTGTTTCTATAATTTCCTATACTACTTCCCCCCCACACACACACATATACACACACACACACACACACGTTAAATATCATCTGCTCTGCTCTAAGCAGACATGCCTAATGTCATCTTGGTCCTCACCTTTCTTATGTACTTGAAATGTACCCATTTATCATCAGTTTCTGTATGTATTACACTCTCTTGTTAGTTTATATGCTTCATGGTGTCAAGGACTAGGTTTTATTTAAATTTTGTGTCTTTCTTAACAATGCTGTACATTGAACATTATTTACTTTTAAGATTTTTGTTCAATTGAATTTCATTTGAAATTAAATTGAATTTCCACAAAAATAAAATTTGCATGAAAATTAAGTGTACAGGGTCAAACTTAGAAATCTGCCTGTCTCCAGTTTATCATTAAAGATATGTTCCCTTAGATTAAAAACTATGCGAAAACATCATCTTTGAAAAGACAATATTAACCTTAATACTTGGGAGGCATTAACAAATTTATCTGCTACAGTTTATACTTTAAAGTTTAAGATAATTTTTATGATAAACTACTTTTCATTAAAATGTCAGATTCAGTACTGGGAAAGCCCTTTGTGATGAGGTGACTGTCTCTCAATATACTTGTATGCATCCATTGTAACTGCCTATGAATGGTATGTTAAAATAAAAACTCACTGACAGAGAGAGCCAGACAGAGAGAAAGAGAGAGAGAGAGAGAAAGAGAGACAAAGGCAGAGAGAGAAGAGAGAGACAGAGAAACAGGCAGAGAGAAATACAGAGAGAGATAGAGAGAAAGAGATAGAGAAACAGAAGCAGAGAGGAAATGGAGAGACAGAGAAACAGAGGCAGACAGAGAAAGAGAAGAGAGACAGAGACAGAGACAGAGAAGAGAGACAGAGACAGAGAAACAGAGGCAGCCAGAGACAGAGAAACAGAGACAGAGAAGAGGCAGAGAGAGGCAGAGACTGAGAAGAAAGACAGAGACAGAGAAGAGGCAGAGAGAGGCAGAGACTGAGAAGAAAGACAGAGACAGAGAAACAGAGGCAGAGAGAGACA
This sequence comes from Antechinus flavipes, assembly GCF_016432865.1. Classification (NCBI taxonomy): domain Eukaryota; kingdom Metazoa; phylum Chordata; class Mammalia; order Dasyuromorphia; family Dasyuridae; genus Antechinus; species Antechinus flavipes. The sequence continues at coordinate 533,064,355 of NC_067398.1, forward strand.
GAGAAGAGGCAGAGAGAGACAGAGACAGACAGAGAACAGAGACATAGACACAGACACAGAGACACAGACACAGACACAGAAAGAGACAGAGATTTATAGATATATAAACACACATACCTAACAACATATAGTACCAATCTTGGCATACCTTGTGGATGTATAAAATGAGCCATATTATGTTTAATTAACAAAAAATAAAACTAAGACAAAACTATTCAATATCAAGGATACAGCATTTCATACAACTGTCATTACTAAGACAACTGTGGGAAAACTAAAATTTCCTTTCAAAAAGGAAGAAGATGATTGGTAGATATTTACAAGGAAAATAATAAATAGGTTGAAAATCTACAATTACACTTTTGATATAAGCAAATATCAAAGGTTGGCAAAGTGAAAATTCAATTAAACTGAATAAATATAGGTAAAAAATGATATACTTCTAAAATGTACACTTGAAATGGAAGATATGAGTAGAATCAAAAGATCTTCAGTTGTGTGAAGTTAACATTGGATTGACTAAGAATATGTTGACAAGGAAGAATCGACCAATGAAAGTCATGAATATTGATGTGGAAAAGGAAAGGACTAGGTCATCATCACCAGAAATTATGTGTGGGTTATCCTTCAGACTAACTGATCAATTCAGATCATGTAATGAAACATTAAAAAATGGTCAGAACTTAACAATGAGTTACAAAAATGAAATATCTTGCAAGACAGAATCTGGTGACCATAATTATATATTATGAGCTATTGTATTTCATAAGTAACAATAATCATGGACATCACAAGTTCCTTGAGAAAATATTATAATAACTATACTGAAATTGAGTCATCACCAAATATAGAACTGTTGCCCACAATCACCTGGATATAACACCTGTATATAACAGGACAACTTTTGTAACTGGAGCTCAAAGAACATTTGTATTAGACATTCTTTATTGGTGGAAATTAATCACTCAATTTTCCACACCCACATAAGGGGCAGAGTTGGTAAGAGCTTCAGATCAGTTCTTAGCTAGACTAGTCTTTTCAGATGATAGAAGTATCATTTAACACTAAACCCATTTTCAAAATTCTTCCATTTCTTTTAGGATATGCCTGGTTGTATATTCCATTACCATAGATTTGAAAATACACAATCACCTCAACATGTGAGGAATCTATAATGTAACATATTAAGAAATGATATCTCTAGGAAGATACTGAAGTTAAATGAAAATAGCATCCCAATATTTGTACAACATTTTAGAATGTACAAGGAAGGAGTGAAAAGCAATTTATTAAGTTCTTACTATGCATCAATCCCTGTAATAAGTGCCAGAGATACAAATAAAGAAATAAAAACAATCTCTGCCTTTAAGATGGTTACAGCTTAATAGGAAAAAACAATATAGTTTGGGAATGATGACTATAAAATTGTAGGAATGGTGGGTGACCATAGGGAGAAAGAGTGACACTTCCTATCCAAGAACAATAGAATAATTGATTAGATCATTATTCAAGGCTAGAAGATGGAAGTTATTGGTGGGTGTGGAAGTGTATCTGAGTGACAAAAGTGCAATAAGATTTGGCAAGAGAAAATTCAAATATGGTGACTAGGGCTTCCTTAATGTGTTATTCCAGTAGAGATAATCACCAAAACAAAGATCAGAATTACAATGTGGAAATTCCTCTGGGATCTAGTCTCAAGTGTGAACCTGTAGGTATTGACCAAAAGGTTGAGGAAAAGGTGGCCATAAAAAAAAAAAAAAAAAAGTAGTTTCAATAAGTCAGAAGGCCTAAATTTGTGTTCTAATTCTGACATTTAACTAGCTGTGTGACCACATTCTAGTCAGTTAACTTGCCTGAGTTTCAGTTTCTACATGAGTAAATTGAAGATAAAATGACTTGTGCTGTGTATTGCCACACAGGATGAGTATGAGGAGAGTACTTTGTAAACCTTAAAGAGCTATAGAATTGTGAGTTATTATTATTGTTATTATCATTGCTTCTGTTGCCACTAACATTTACTGAACATCACTACACACACTCAGTGTTCTGCAGAAAGAATTAGATGCAGCATCTAGTACAATTGGGATCCTATTTAAAGATACCTTATGTCTTATAGAAGCAGATCTGGAGGAGCTGTTGTTGTTGTTGTTGTTTGATACTGTCTGTTAAATACCCATGAGACTACTGTACAGGGATGTGCAGCACATATGAACTTTATACTAAATATTTCTTAATTCCAGGGCAAATGCCTTCCTCCGTGGGGACTGATCTCCTAAGCAAAAACCCATTCCACAAAGAACCTACACACACACACACACACACACACACACACACACACACACACATACACACACACACACTAAATGGAAAAAAAGAGATTTTATTTTTTGCTGATCAGTTTCAGGGGGAAATGACCTGGAATCTGGGTCTATATACTACAAAGATCTCAAAAAAATAATTTTGGCTTCTCTTTTATAGCCCAAAGACTTTTTTTTCTTATCTAGAGAAAATAATAGAAATGAACAACAGACATAAAACTTTAGCCTGTGTAAATTAAATGGTTCTGCAGCATTAACTTCATAAAACCATAATCCTCTCCCCCATAAACTATTACATGCACTGCAACATATCTGATTTATGGGGTGTAGAATCGATGGGAAAAAATTAATGCTTGAAAAACATATTAGAGACATTATTGAACAGATTTTAATTGAGATTTGATTTCAATGCCCCTTATCCACATGATTAATGGGTCCTACCCCTCGACTCCAGCAGGCTGAAAAGGGAGTCTTTAATATGACAATTAAGTATCTGTCTTTAGGTTTTATGTAGCTCTCTCCTCAGATCACTTCATCAGTACAGTGGGGCTTTTGTGCAGATTAAATTGAGACTCAATTTTCTCTATTTTCCAGCACTTACTTATGTTTTATGACAAGCACTAAATCAATTTTATGCTATTATTGATTTTTTCTTAAATGGACACAAACCATTTCGCCTTTTGCCCTTCTTTTCTACTTTCCTTCCCTTCGCTTTTCTCACTGTATGCTTGATATACAGCCAGCTAAAGAAATTCAAGCATTTCCTGAGATTTCCACAGGTCATGCCAATTCATTCCACTTTTACAACATCAGAATTGACAAACTTAACCTGGGATTCTATCAAAACTTATATATTGTTGTAATGTGACAAAGGTTGCAGGTTGTTATGGTTTTTTTTGTTTTCCTTTTGCTTTCAAACAAACAAAATATCCCCAAGGTTAATTAATTCTTTCCCTTGAAATTTGGGTCAAATTGCTTTCATAATTCCTAAAAATTTTTGAAAAGTAGCTCCAGCTATAATTTTTTCTAACATCCTTGAAGTCTAATTAATACAGTGATAGAGGAAGAATCTATTTCATGGCTTGCAGGGGAAAAGGGCATTATCTGCAAGGTGCAATAACTCCTTAGAGATGTGTGGCAATAGCTAGTAGTATGCAATGCAATTAAGAAGCTTCTACATCTTTTGGGCTTTATCCTCTATGACCTATGGCAAAAATTAACAGCTGCCTTGGGCAGAAGAAGCAAGAATAGGCACATAATTTGTAATCAGATAGCATTTTCCCCGTGAAGAATTATATATACACACATATACATGTGTCTATATAAATCTATATAGAGATATGTGTGTGTGTGAATGCACACATAGTCAACCAAAATGAATATAAGCTACTAAAAAGGTTTCCCGTTTTTCAGGGTTTCAATCATACTGCCTCTTATTTTTTAATATAATAGACATAAATAATATTTGGATGCAATTACTTATAATTTTTATATATGCATGCTATAAGTACAAATAAAAGTATTTTCTATGTGATACATATATATGTGTTGATTTATTTAAGATGTATAGTTAGGACTTTTATAAATATGAGCATAATATATATAACCAGCTACATATAGCAATCACCTGTCCATCTGTTGTTTTGTCTATCCATCTAATGTTATTAGCATCAAGCACACTGATTAGTGCAGATGACAATAAACAATCAACTAGGAATGCAAAAGACAAAATACAATATTTACTTTTCATATATTATTGACCTGAAACCAATGAAATCAAATACAAAAATAAATAACAAATGTGATACTAGAAATGAAAAGAAAATTTCTACACTAACTATGCCCTTTCTTCTTTTCTCCTTTTCTCATGAGGCACTCTAGGCCAGTAGAGATCTTAGAATCAGTTTCTGAAGGCATCAGTTTCCTTACCTTTAGAATGGGAATAATAATACTTGCATTAGTAAATTTTATAAAATTGTTAGGTGTTCAAATGAGGTTGTGTATTTGAAGTACTTTATAAACATAAAAACAGTTGCATAAAAATTAGTGATTATTATTTCAAGGTATGACCAAGGATATTCTTCCAAAACATTATTCTAATGAATTACTGGCTCATTCATAAGGTGGATATATGTTGTTTATTCCCAGGTGTTCAGGTAGTCAGCAGTTTTCAAGTTTCTCCCACAGGTCAAAATTCATAGTATAAAGGTGTAATTAGCACTCGAGGCAAAACAACAATAAATGAGGATAGATTTTCCCTATCATATAACATTTCTGCTACAAGTCTTTTTTCCCCTCTTTTTTTTTTCTGTATCAAATATCCCTAGTTAGATATACAAGTTTGTCATCCAGTGACAGATAACGACTTAAAGATAGCCTACAATGCTGGGGCTCCCACAGCCCTTCCACTGCTGATACTTCATGGAAGATACATGTCAGTATCATTGATGTCAACTTTCATGGATATCAGAAGGCTCATGATTTTAG